>NW_017567004.1:0-80958 GCF_001661265.1 Saitoella complicata NRRL Y-17804
CCTAACCCTAACCCTAACCCTAACCCTAACCCTAACCCTAACCCTAACCCTAACCCTAACCCTAACCCTAACCCTAACCCTAACCCTAACCCTAACCCTAACCCTAACCCTAACCCTAACCCTAACCCTACAGCGCTTAGGGGGGGCCAACGCCTATCGCTGTCGCATTCCTTTCCTCTTCACTCCCTTACTGCAATGCTCTTCTCACATGTATAATGGGCAGCGGTTATGGGCCGCTAGACCCGTCCTCATCATCACCAATGTCCTTTTTGATCCTTGTGGCGGTCATTGAAGCTCACACTGCGCTTTCATCATGCCTCGATGTATACATGGCACTTGCTGCAAAGGCAAAGCTTATGACCTTAGATGATGACGAATAAGAACTCAACGCAAGCATCTTCCTTGATCACAATTCACATTCATTGTACGGCTTTGGCGGTTGACCATGACCAACCCAGAGTATACTGAGTGCACCGAGTCGACATGCACGACATCCTGTTTCTTTGTTCGTATCCGCTATTGACCCGGGTAAATCCAGCTCACCTTAAACAGGAGGAGTCTTCTTCCCCGCAGGCTGTGAGTTGTGACATGAGCATCTCTTCATGTTTCTTGGCATGAATAGAGAACGCAGTCCAGTCAATCATGTAGTACTCAGTAGTTACCGTGGTGTTATCGGTCCAGATAGTTTTGGACTGCGGGTCGGATATCTTATACTTGTCGTCATCGCACTTCAACCGCCC
Organism: Saitoella complicata NRRL Y-17804; assembly: GCF_001661265.1. Classification (NCBI taxonomy): domain Eukaryota; kingdom Fungi; phylum Ascomycota; class Saitoellomycetes; order Saitoellales; family Saitoellaceae; genus Saitoella; species Saitoella complicata. Next base: position 741 of record NW_017567004.1, read on the forward strand.
GCTGATCAGATTTTAAAAGACGGGGATCATGTACTAACATTTGTCATGGAAAATTGGCTGTTGTCATTGGTCAAGTGGATTGCTGTTCCCCCAGTTGACTTGAACCAAATGACTCATCACTCAACCAGTTGTCTCAACTTCATTCCGGGTGTTCATGGTTGCGTGGCCGTTATCACTTGGAAGCGGCCTATGAACTTGACTTTTCGTCTTGGCATTTGAGTCTTGCCTTGCCGTTTTGACTTTCCTTGACGTTGTTCTAAGTCAACTCAAGTCAACCACTTAAAACCGTTGCATCCAGTTCACCTCCGGTCTTTACATTCGATTGCCGTTTTCACTTTTACTGACCTTGTTCTCAGTCAAGTCCGGTCAACTGTGTAGGAGCGACCCGTGAACTTGGCCTTCTGTTTTGACACTGGACTACTCACCGTTTTCACATCTCCTAACGTTGTTCTAGGTTAAGTCAGGTCAACTATTTTGGGGCAGCCCATGAAGTTCACGTCCGGTTTACGCACATGACTTGCCGTTGTCAAAGCATGTCACCTTGACTGAGACCGGTGACCGAACGCGGCCGTCGTTTTTCTCAGTTGACCTTGTCACCCTGACTGACTAAACTGGACCGTCGGCTTCGATTAGATATGTACTAAGCATTTTCCTACTGCGAAGAGAAATTACGTTTTTTTCGAGCTAGTGCCTGAAACTAACATATCGCCCTTGACGCCACAATTTTTCCGAACAGAATGATGTGTTTGACAACTATACAACGTACCATGTAAGAATCTGGCATTCAAGCGTCAATATCTTCGCTCACAATGGAGCTAATACCTTAAAGTCTTGCTGGGCCTACCCTTTTTGGGTTCTCAAGGTCCAGTTCGATTTTCGTCGATTTCCGTCACCCTACTTTTTTGCTGGTGATACCATGGTACCTCTTGATACCATGGCCCCTTCCCAGACCCGGCGATCCCTACCGCTTATGGTCTAGTCTTGCCCAAAACAGAGGTATTATGCCATAATACCTCCATGTACTAGTAATAGGTTTTATGCCATAAACCCTCCATGTACTAGTAACAGGATCCGAAACTCGAAGTACTTCTTCGGTTCATGACAACCCTCACCACAGTGCAAACAACTCCAACCATCATGAACACGAAGATGTGCAATGACATCAACTGGCTGCTCTTCACCATGAGGATGCTGCACCTCATCCAACGACTTGATATCCCATTCTGCAAAACGGTCAAACGGTCTTGAATGTTCTTGAGGGCAGCACCCTTCAAGTCATGTGGAGCGGGGCCAAAATGATTTGTTATTGAATTCTTGTTGTTGTAGCTAACGCCAGACTGACAACGTTCACAGATAACAACTCCCAAATCCTGTTCAAAATACAAGGGCTCCATTTGGTACGACGACGGCAGAGGCAGAGATGTAGAAGTACGACACGCCAAGGGTCAGAACTACGATAGGCCAAGGGACAGGACGACGATAGGCCAAGGAGCGGGGCAACCAGAGAGTACGACGACGAAGGAGTGCGACGATGAGAGTAGAATGACGAGGGTACGGCCCGACGATGGCTTCCGCATCAATTGACGAATTGTCTTTCCTACTTTCTTCGTCAAGCACGCACATCACGGGATTTATTCCACTTGGCAGACTTCTTAGGGCAGTTATTCGGTGAATGTATCTCTTTCATCATATCAAATAGAAACAATGTTTGCCCATTTTATCGGCACCAGTCTCGACGTCACCCGCAATCTGCATGCGCGGCGCCCCCCCGGCACGTTCGGCGTAACAACTTTGCCAGAGACCGCCGTTATTCCTGCCTCTACCTCCCAAACGCTCCTCAAAGCCGAAGGCGAAACACACCACCGTTGGCCATGACGTCCAGCCTCGACGAGCTCCCCGTCCACCTCATCTTCCTCATCCACGGGTTATGGGGTAACTCCTCCCACATGTCCTACCTCGACTCCCGCCTCCTCGCCCTCAACGACACCGTCTCACTCGACCACCGAATCCAAACCCATATCTGCCGAGAAAACGAAGGAAACAGGACATATGACGGGATCGACGTATGCGGCGATCGCGTCGCGGAGGAAATCCGTCAAGTCCTGTCCGAAACGCAAAAGGCGGCAAGAGTTGCGAGGATGAGCGTAGTCGGATACTCACTCGGCGGACTCATCGCTCGCTACGCACTCGGCACCCTCGAACGCGAACACTTCTGGTCAACCTCTGGACAAAACGTCGCACCAGTCAACTTCACAACCTTCGCCACCCCCCACCTCGGCGTCCGCACCCCAAGCCCGTCCCTCCTCTCCTCCCTCTACAACTCCCTCGGATCGCGCCTCGTTTCCATGTCCGGCGCACAACTATTCTTAGCGGACGATTACCACGGTGATGGGAGGTGCTTACTCGAAGTCATGTCCGATCCGGGTCGAGAGTGGGTCGCTGCGTTACGGAGGTTTAGGCGGAGAGACGTGTTTGCGAATATCGTCAATGACCGCACGGTACCATACTACACCGCCTCCATCACAGACGTGCAACCCGAAACTCCGCAACTGCACCCTGGTCCCGTCATCTTCGTCAATGACGTCAATGACACCAACCCTTCAAACCACACCTCCGAACCCCCCGAGGAATCCTGGAACGAAACCATCAAAGAAAAATCCATGCTCCTCCTTTTCTACTCCCTCTTCCCCCTCTGGATCCTCGCGTTCCTCGGGCACAGCGTATGGCAATCTCATCACTCCTCCCGTCGGATCCGTGAGTACCGGCGGGGACGTCCACTCGTACAGCGCGTGAAGGATGAGGTTCGGGATGAGGCGGATTCGTTGTTGGGCGTGAAATATGCGATTGAGGATGATGGTGGGGGGAGTGGGTTGACGAGTGATGCAGCGTCATGTATCTCCTCCTCACCATCCCCATCCCCCCCCCCAGTCGCCATTGACGCCGAAGACACCATCGCGAACACACACCCCAACCTCCCAACCGGTACAAACCTAAATCTCCACCCAGCCCAACGCTCAATCCTCCAAAACCTAAACACCCTCCCCTGGGAAAAAATCGCCGTACACGTCCAGTTATCGAGACACTCGCATGCGGCGATTATATACCGGCATCAAGGGAGGAGGCGGCTGCGGGAGGGGAAGAAGGTTGTTGATTGGTGGTTGAGGGGTGTGGGTACCGATGGCGAGGATGGGGAAGTGGGAGGAGGTGGGTTTAAGATCTGATATACGATGACACGCGTTAAGCTTTTACGGAGGTGGACGGTGCTTAGAGAAAGGGCCATTGCCACATACATACTACCTGCTATCGCTATCGAAATATCATAATCCATAACATCCTTCGGTGACGACGTTACCCCACCCCACCCCCCGCGCTGCATCGCCGTACTGAACGCGCTCACCCGACCACCCCGCACCTGACCCGCACCGACCGGACCGGGCGGACCAGACTGCTATTAAAGGCCTTCACCACCACCGGCTTCACTCGCACAGGTAACATCTTCCAAGTGATCTCACAACGGGAATTGGAAAGTTGACAATGCTCCGCTCGATCAGATCCACATCTGCTCGTCCCATCATCAGATCCGCCACTACCACCACCGCCCTCCGCCGTTCCATCGCACGCGTCTCCCTTTCCACTCCCCACACCACCACCATCGCCCATCGTACCTTCATGACCACCTCGGTCCAACTCTCCGCCGCCGGCCACGGCGGCGAACTCAACGTCCGTCCCCCTCCCGACACAGTGTTGACCTCCATCGCAGCCTACACCCACAACCCCAAATTCGACAACCCAGACCTCGCGTACGATACCGCACACTACTGCCTCCTCGACACTCTCGGCTGCGCATTCGAAGCCCTCAAACACGACGGCTGTACACGTCTTCTCGGGCCAGTGGTTCCCGGTACATCTGTACCCAACGGTGCCCGCGTCCCGGGTACGAATTATGAGTTGGATCCCATCCGCGCCGCGTGGAATTTCGGTTGTTTGTTGCGTTGGCTCGATTTCAATGATTGTTGGCTCGCTGCAGAGTGGGGTCATCCGTCTGATAATTTGGGCGGTATCCTCATGGTCGCAGACTGGATCTCCCGCACCAACAAAGCGGAGGGGAAGGAGGCGTTGAAGGTTAAGGATGTGCTTACGGCGATGATTCAAGCCCACGAAATCCAAGGTTGCATGGCTCTCGAGAACTCCTTCAACGAGGTTGGATTGGATCACGTCGTACTCGTTAAGCTCGCGTCCGCGGCTGTTGTTTCCCGACTCCTCGGACTCACGGAAGCCCAAACGGCTGATGTCGTATCCCAAGTTTTCGTCGACGGACAATCCCTCCGCACGTACCGCCACGCACCAAACACCGGCCCCCGTAAATCCTGGGCAGCAGGCGACGCGACAGCCCGCGCAGTCGAACTCGCACTCCTCGTCAAGAAGGGCGAGATCGGGTACCCCTCCGTCCTCACCGCCCCCAAATGGGGATTCTACGATAATTTGTGGAGGAAGGGCGAAAAGCACCATGGCGGTCAACGCGAATTCGCTTTCCAGAGAGAGTTTGGGTCGTACGTCATGGAAAACGTCCTCTTCAAAATCTCCTTCCCCGCCGAATTCCACGCCCAAACGGCCGCTGAAGCCTCCATGACCCTCCATGCCCTCTTCCAACGCGAAGGCCTAAAGGTCGAGGATATCGAAGAAATCAGCGTGCGGACTCAGGAGGCCGCTGTCCGAATCATCGACAAACAGGGACCGTTGCACAACTATGCCGACCGGGACCATTGTATCCAGTACATGATCGCGGCACCCCTCCTCACGGGTGAGTTGACGGCTGAATCGTACACGGACGCCGTAGCCTCCGACCCCCGCCTCGATGAACTCCGCGCCAAGATCCATTGTGTGAAAGATGATGCGTTCACAGCCGACTACCACGACCCATCCAAGCGCTCCATCGGGAACGCGCTCACTGTCCGCATGAAAGATGGTCGCGTGTTGGATGAGGTTTGTGTTGAGTATCCCGTCGGCCACAGGCGCCGTAGGGAAGAGGGCATCCCGTTGTTGATGGCGAAGTGGAAGAGGCATTTGGGTGTCCTCAAGGAGAAGGGAGGGTTGGAGGGGAAGAGTGTCGAGAGTGTTTATGAGAAGGTTAAGGATAGGAAGGCGGTGGAGAATATGGATGTTGATGAGTTTGTTGAGTTGTTTGTTACTGCGTAAGGAGATGGGGAGAGAGCAGTGTATGATATACGTGTGATTTTGTGGTTGGTTGGGGGAAAATGTGTAGTTCTGGCATGCATGTATAGATAAGAGAAAGCTTCTTGCTGAACGTACTTGAGCCTATGGTGAACCTGTGAAGGTTCCAGACCTCCTGAGATAGAAAGGCCTGAAACAATCTCGGGCGGTATACTCATGATATCGGGCATCTTGTTCTAGTTGGTCCTATCTTGACAAGTCGACGCAAAACCGTACGGTGGTGAAGATGCCACATGCACTCACAGTACGGGTTCGCTCCGGGCCCTTTCTTTTGAAAGGACGGCAGATCCGAGGTTCTGAGCCGCATGCTTGCTCTCGGTACCGAGTATGATCCTGGCTTATGCGCTTCTGAAGTCGATTGGGAAGCAACGCTGCACAAAGGCATACCTGGTATTTTATACACACTACCATAGCCATTTTCATATCTTACACACCGGGCATGACAACCCTCCATCCAATACTATATACCACAGCCTCAAAATCGATCTCATCCCCCTCCCCCTTCCTCTTCTTTCCCTTCGTCTCCTTCACATCCTTCCCATTCCCATCCTTCTCCCCTCCCAAAACGGCATCCTCCCACGCGCTAAGTCAGGCCTGCCCAGCTCCAGCTCCAGCACCCTTAACCCCTTCCTCCAACACCCTCAAACTAACACTCTTCGGCCTCTCAATCGGCAACCCCAACCCCCGACTCCAAACCCCTTGACTCAAACACCCAAGCGCCCTCGAAACCCCAAAAACGACGGTATACATCGGCGCCTCCTCCAACCCGAAATGCTGCATACACGCTCCGGACTGGGAATCCACATTGGGAAACGGGTTGGCTGTTTTGCCGTGTTTCTGGAGCACGGGGGTCGCGATTGCTTGGAGGCGCTGCACGAGACGGAAGAGAGGGTCGGAGGAGAGGGTAGGGGAGGATGAACCGAATTTTGCGAGGGCGGTGAAGCGGGGGTCGGTTTTGCGGAGGACGCCGTGGCCGTAGCCTGGGATGACGCGGCCACTGTTCAACACGTCCCATAAATACCCCTCGATGTCTGTATCGGAGGCATCGGCGCCGAGGGCGTCGTGCATCGTCTTCACGAAGGTCAAGACCTCCTGTGCCGCAAGCCCGTGCAACGGCCCCGCAAGTCCATTGAGGGCAGCAGAATAGGAAAGGAAGGGATCCGCCAACGCAGACCCAACCAGATGCGAGGTATGCGCCGACACGTTCCCACCCTCATGATCCCCATGCAACGCCAAATACAACCTCAAACAATCCGCCCACCCCTTCCTTTCCTCACCCCCACTCAACGCCAACGCGAGCGGCTGCGTCCAATCCCCTCCCTCCTGCGCGAGTTCCGCACACTTCCTCGCGCCGAGTCCCTTTCCGTAGGCGTTCTTATACACACCCGCCGCGATCGCGGGAAGTTTGGCGAGGAGGGTGATGGAGTCTTCGTACGCATACTTCCACAACTCCTTTTTGTTCACGCCTTTCTCGTAGGCTTGCGCGAATTTGGAGTCGTGATTGAGAGAGGCGACGGCGATGGATAACTGCGTCATCGGATGCAACGAGCTCGGTAATCCACCCTCGAGGAGTTTGAGCGTGTATTCCGGCAACGCAGCTTGCGCCGCAAGGTCCTTCGCTAACCCCTCGACTTGTTCCGTCGTCGGGATCTCCCCCGTCATGATCAACCATAACATCGCCTCGGGTAACATCACACCCTCACTCCCATCCACATTCCTCGCCTTCGGTAATTTCTCCGCGCATTCTTCCAGATTCAATCCATGGAATCTAATCCCCTCGTTCGCGTCCAACTCTGATCCTTCCCAGAGCATCGCCTTCATACCCCTCATACCACCAACAACCTGTGCAATTGTCGTGGTTTGGACGGGGTGGGATCCATACTCTTTCTTCAAGGTCTGTAACCTCGCGGCTTTTTGGGGGATCAACTCTTCGAGTCGAGCACGGAGCGCCTGGGATGAATGGCGGACCTGGTGTCCAACGGCCGCGGCGGCGCGAAGGTTGATATAGCGAATCGAAGTGCGTAATGTCGACATTTTGTAGAAGCGTAAGAGAGATCAGATACGTGTGATCAGCTGTCCACCGTCAGACGGGTAATCGATGTCTTATACTACCTAGCCCTCGGAGGTGTGATTGACAGGACCTCTCCACCTCTCCCTAGACGGCAATTCATTTGCGGTACTCCGGTCGCGGGTACAGAGATCCATCTCGTGACTTGCACTCGGGCCGAGACGAGGTCAAGCGGTGCGGATTGTGCGGGGAGGGGAGACGAGGAGGAGGAGGAGGAGGGAGGGCCGATGGGGGGGGGCTCGAGTGCGGGGCAACCGCGCATCAGTGAGCGGCGGGGAATTGATACCGGGAGGTAGGCGCGCTCACATGAGAAAAGCCGGGAGAACGGACGAAGTAGGCGATGGATCGTTGGTCGTTATTGTCTTTTACGATGACGGTCTACAGATGAGAGGAAACGATTACAGTACAGGATTGTGCTTGTCCTTGTGTGACTGATTGCGGCTCATAAGCTTGATGAAGATTATTTCCAATATGATATGTAATTAAGTTCACGTAACAGTAACCCAAGAATCACGAAACCAAACGCATAACGAAGCTCTACCTATACCCTTGATATTCCCCACGCTCCTCAACTCATGCTACACCGTCCACTCTAGATACCAGCCGGCGCACCACTGATCTGCCTGATAACCTTCCTCGCCCCCTCACCAGTAACCTTCACAACACCCTCCGCCTCAAGCGTCCTCATCAACTCCCCAAACTCCCCAGCATCAACATGCGCAGAACTCTGCTCCCCCAACTTCTTCAACACCTCAGAATACCTCGCCGCCTGCCCCGCCCCAGTCATATCCTTCACGATGTTCAACACCTCATTCTTCATATCTCCCCTCGCACGACGATTCGCCGCGGACTGACCCGTCGTGATGAGATCCATATCGATACGACCCGTGATGGGATCCGTAGCATAATCCTTGATCGCAGAACGAATGAGACGATTCGCCTCGCGTACGTCGTCCTCCGTGACCTCATGCGCCAACCTCATCTTCGCATGCGCCTCCGAAAGACGAATCATACTCTCCAACTGACGCGTCGTAGCCGTGATCCTCCTCTCCGCAGCTCTGACATCCTCGCCCAACTTTCTCAACTCGACATACGCCTTGACCAATTCATGTCCAGCCGCCTCGGAGATGACAGGTTGTACGTTTTCCCTGGCGTAAGAGATGTATGAGGCTAACTTGTCAACCGACAAGATATCCCCAACCGCCGCATTCTCCGGACGATCCTCGAGATACATCGACACCAAATGCCTCGCCAACCTCCGATCCGCCGCCTCGTCAATCTTATCCAACACCAAATACACCAAATCGAACCTCGACAACAAAGTCGGCGGTAAATCAATATTCGCCGGAACCGGCAAATCAGGGTTATACTTCGACCCAATCGGGTTCGCAGAAGCCAAGATACTCGTCCTCGCATTCAAGGTGGTAATAATACCAGCCTTCGCAATCGAGACTGTCTGCTGCTCCATAACTTCATGCAACACACTCCTCGTCGAATCACTCATCTTGTCAAACTCATCAATACAACAAACACCACCATCCGACAACACAAGCGCACCCGACTCCAACACCAATTGCTTCGTATCCTGATCCCTCGTGACATACGCCGTCAAACCAACCGCACTGGATCCCTTACCAGAGGTATAAACACCCCTCGGCGCAATCTTGTGCACATACTGCAGGATCTGGGATTTCGAAGTCGACGGATCACCACACAACAAAACGTTGATATCACCCCGATACCTCGGTCCACCACCCTTCGTGAACGTCTTATTCGTCCCCCCAAACAACTGCAACAAAATCCCCTTCTTCACATCCTCCATCTCATAAATACTCGGCGCCAAACTCCTCGCCAGGACGTCATAGACATCCTCTCTCCGGGAGATCGACTCAATCTCCGCAACCTCCTCCTCACTCAACTTCCGGGTCTCTTGCAACGACGCACTCGTCTCAATAGCCAATTCCTGGTCAAGCGTCGTAACGTCCGCGCCCAAGCGCCTCTTGTCGATTTTCTGGACATGCACGACATCCAAATACGTCTTGAACAAACTCTTGATCGTGCGTTGACGCGGGTTGATCCGCACGGGCACACTCCTAAAGATACCCGTAATCTGTACCCGATCACCAGCCCTACAAAAGTCCACGAGTTCATCGTAGACACAGAGGGAGACGGCATGAGGCGTCTGGCCGGCCGGCACCGCATCCGGTGTCTCCTGGAGCTTGATGACCTGCTTATCCGCAAACTCCGACCGATTATGCACGATCTGCATCGAATTCGTCGTCATGCACTGTTCACGGGGACACCTCGTCGGCTCCGCGATTCGTCCACGGTCAATCTCGACAGTCACCGCATGCTGGCAAACCGCACACCTGAAGAACGCTCTCTTCATATCCGGAATAACGGGCGTGGCACGGATGACCAATCCCTTAATCGTCACAAGACGATCGATATCCGCGGGGTTCAGGTCTCGCATATTATGCGTCTCATCGAACCCAAACGGACGAACCATATACGGCGTCGCCTCAACCTCATCAAGCACCGCCTCCCCGACACCATCACCCTGCAAAATATCAATCATGGCATCCTTAATCGCACCATCAATAATCGGGATCATCTCAGCCGGATACATCTGCAACTGATGATACGCCTTCTTCGTCGGGGGATACGCCCTCAAATTCCCGACATCGAGATTGAGGACATTAATCCCCAACGCACGCATCTGCCTCAACATCTCGACATAGACCTTATCTTCGCCCTCACCGGGATTGACGAGGACTTTGTCTGCGACGAGACGGTATTTGGGTTGGTAGTTTTTGAGGAAGTTCTTGACTGCGTCTGAGGCGTCTTGGATGTTGACGTTTGTACCCCAGATGACGCGGTGTGGGCCAGAGTCGGCATCGGAGGTCGGCGCACCCTGAGAGAGAATGGCGGATTGGCGGGAGGGAGTCTGGACGTCCATGAGACGACGACGCATCGGCGTCGAGTCCAAGCCTGAGGAATGGATATCACCACGCCTAGCAGCACGCGGCGTCGCAGCAGATGATCTGTATCACACACAATTAGTCAATCATCCTCACCACCTCACAAAATCATAGATCGCATACCTAATATCATCCCGAATCGTCTCAGCCGTAGACCTCAACCCCCCACTCCCCAACCCCGAACTCATCACTCCCCCCCTCCTCAACCCCCCACCCGCCGCACTCCTCGGCGGACTCGAACTCTCATACCTCAACGGACTCGAGACTTCCATTCGTCTCAACCCATTGACGGCGGAAGCACGAGGCGTCGCACTTCCATCACGGAGAGCCGCTGCGCCTTTGGGGGAGGAGGAAGCGATCGAGGAGGGGTAGAAGAGGGGAGCGCCGTCAGCGGCGGTGGGGGTTGCGTCGCGGTCGGTACGTTGGCGGGTTGGTGAGGATGGAGCTGATGAAGGCATCCTTGTAATTGTAGGGAAGGGTATATGGGATCGAGGGAGGTGTAGAGGTTCTCTTTCCGTGTTTACGACCGGCGCGGTAGCGCGTCTGCCTCGATTAAGCAGGTTAATTGAATTCACCGAAGATGGAGGAAATATACACAAGTGGTTTGCTGAATAACCTTGATCAAATTTATAGAAAGATATCCTCGGTTTGCGAGGCCGACAACAAACCCCGGACGTGCGGACGTCGGCTCCATCGGCGCTCGACTGCGGGGGAGGAGGCCTGCGGGGATCACGAGATATGAACGGCTCGCCTCCTCGACCTCTCGAGAGAATGACTGACTCGACAAGTCCTTACGCGATCACCATCAACGCTCGGTGATCCTCACGATGCTCCGCCGACCTTTGAGTCGCGTACTCGCCAGCAGCCGTCCTACCACCGCTGTCAGGATGTCCTCCTCCTCCACGCCCCCCTCATTCGTCCCCAAACCCCTCGAGGCAGGCCAAGACCCCCCATCCTACATCTCCTCCGCGACAAAAGACTTGACCTCCTTCTTCACCTCCCCCCGCTTCGAGCGTCTCCAACGCCCATACTCCCCCCTCTCCGTCCTCTCAGCCCGTGGTTCAGTCCCGCAGACAGTAGCGCACACAACCCACTCCGCAACCCTCCTCTGGGAAATCCTCAACCGCAACTTCGCCGCCGGAAAAGCGACACTAACAATGGGCGCCATCGACCCCGTCCAACAATCCCAGATGATCCGCGAAGGGCTTGAAGTCGTTTATGTCAGTGGTTGGGCGACGTCGAGTACCTTCGTCAGGGACGGAGCGGAGGTTGGTCCAGATTTGGGGGATTATCCGTATACGAGTGTTCCAGCCCAAGTGGAACGCATGCGAAAAGCCCAAGCCGTCCAGGATCGGAGGGAGTGGGACGAAGTCATCGCCGCGCACGAAGAAGGCAAAGTAAAGAACGATTTCAAATCTTACATCCGTCCTATCATTGCAGACGGAGATCACGGACACGGAGGATTAGGAAGCGTGATGAAGTTGACGAAATTATTCGCCGAAGCGGGTGCCTCTGCAGTTCATTTCGAGGATCAGCTACACGGTGGTAAGAAATGCGGGCATCAAGCCGGGAAAGTACTCGTTGCTACCTCGACACATATCTCGCGTCTCATCGCTGCACGATTCCAATGGGACGTGATGTCCTGTCCCGCGATCCTCATCGCGCGTACGGATTCTGAGAGCGCTAAACTCATTGATTCCGACGTCGACCCAGCGGACCATGAGTTCATTCTCGGTGTGGTACCCCCCACGAACGATCCCGAGTTCCGACCTCTCGCTGAGACCCTCCTCAGCGCCGAACGCTCAGGTGCCTCCGGAGCCCAAATCGATAAGTTGGAGCGTGAATGGACGGAGAAATTTCCCCTCCTTACCCTCGACCGCGCCATCGCCGATGCGCTCACCGCGGCAGGATGGTCCGCGGAGAAGATCGAGCGTGAGTATACGGCCAAGACGCGGGATATGTCAAACCCCTCCAAACACTTGTACGCAACCCAGACCTTGGGCATCGACGTCAAGTGGGACTCCCTCGCCCCACGTACCCGCGAAGGATACTTCCACTTCCAGGGTGGATTATCCGCAGCCATCAAACGCGCCAACGCATTCGCAAAATACGCCGATCTCCTCTGGGTCGAGACAAAAACGCCCGACGTCCAAGTTGCTCGGCAAATTTCCACGGGCGTCCGTGGTCCCAATGGCGAGAAAAAGATGATGGTCTATAACCTCTCCCCCTCCTTCGACTGGACAAAACACGGCTTCACAACCGAATCCCTCAAATCCTTCACGACTGAACTCGGTCAATTGGGGTTCGTTCTCCAGCTCATCTCGCTCGCGGGTCTTCATCTCTCCGCCGCTTCGTCTTGCGAATTCGTCCGCTCGTATCTCACGTCGGGGATGGAAGCCTATGTTCGCCTAGTCCAGAAAAAGGAGAAAGAGTTGGGGACGGATGTGTTGACGCATCAGAGGTGGAGTGGGGCGAGGGTTGTGGATCGTGTGTTGGGTGCTGTTGCGAGTGGGAATAGTGGGGTTAGTGCGATGGGGGAGGGGAGTACTGAGGCGAGTTTTCATGAGAAGTAGCTATAGTTTTTGATTGGAGAGGGAATGGGTGTGTAGGCATAGCTATGCGGGAATTTGTATCAATTGCGTTCATCATCGCACATTCGCACGATCCTGTTTCGTGGTAGAAAGATTCGTATGTAACAACGTAATTTATGGCAGCATGCTTCTACTGCTACAAGACCATCTTTTGCCCATGTATGTCTTACGTGTTTCCGGTATACCATGCTTGAAAATACCTAACAACTACACAAAGACTGCGTGGGCTAGTGGTTTCGACCTCCGTGACTGTGGTACGCCTCAAATGGGTATCATCCAGTCAAATCCGCGGTACTAACCCTGGTCGCGCAACGTATCTATTCCCTTTTGGACGCCGGGTACGGTCCGTGGCCGAGTTGTTCAGGTCCTTGGTCGTGGCAGATGTCGATGTCGAGGGTGGGCATGTGATATCGGTCCCGGACGACCGGATCCGAGGAGTCCAGAGTACTCGAATCCTCAAAGAGGAGGAATGGTCTTGGTAAAGTTTCTTTGTACAGTTCCTTCGTCCTGGTTCTCTCTCGATCGCGCGGTGCAGCTCTTGCAGCATTCATTCCCGACGTCATGAGCGACGACGTTCAACGCTGCCCCACCAACAACCCCGCTCGATCATTCAGCTATATATCAATCACGTCAAGAAGACCCATATAAGCCTGCCAATTCATTCAGCTGTATATCAATCGAATTATCCAGCAGATCGATCAATCCGGACCACCGCGAATCCACAGCAGCGACGATGAAGTCTTTCCTTTACTCCCGTGCGCCGTCGCCGACGAGAGAGCATGCCAAGACCTCGAAGAAGGGAAACAAGCGTGATACATTCTACGTAACAGGAGGTATGCCAACCCTCTCTCCTCTTCATTCCCATCGTCCCATTTAACTAACAGGACCTCCAATCCACGCAGGTGTTTACGACTCCCTCTCCGACCCCCCCCTCCCCGACCTGCCGAAAATCCACGCCGTAATGATAAAATATCACATCACATTCACACCGTCAAAACCCCTTCCCGCACAATCCCTCACCGCGAAATTTCTCGGCATGAAGGAGATCAGCGTAGACTACGCACAAGGCGACAACATGGGCCAAATGGATCGGAGGAGCGCACAGGAAGTCGTATTGGGGATGGAGTGGAATTTGTGGGGAAAGGGGCCAGATGGCGGGTGGGTCGGTGACGATGAGGTGTTGAAGGAGGGGAAAGAGTATACGTTTGACATTGTTGCGAAGTTACCGGAGAAGACGCCGAGAAGGTACGTCAACAACCGCCATGCACTGACATTTGAGGTCGAGGCTGACGTGATGATAGTATCTCAACTCACTCCGGCTCGATATCCTACTCCCTCAAAGTCTCCATGAAACCCCACTTCATCCCGTCCCTCAATCTTCCCGTCCTCAACCCATTCTCTCTCAACCCACTCTCACCCCGCCAGGGCTTCACCTTCAACTCGCGCGAAACGATTGACATGATCGGTGCGGATCATGAGTTGGGGAAGGGCGAGAGAGTGCATGTCGAGTTCCCGGATCAGTGCTACAAGGGCCCCGGATGCGAATTCCCGTTAAGTGTGACAGTTGGTGGGGGAAAGGTACACGATATCGAAAAGGTATTCATCCATCAACTCTTGTTTCTCGTATTTGCACAGAAATGCTGATCAGGTGGATACAGGTGGAAGCCCGAATCATGCAAACCGTCCAATGGAATTACCAAGGAAAACCCTTCACCCAAGACATCTACCCAGTGACCCCCTTCACCTCCGCCCACCTCAGCACATCCTCCCCCTCCCCCTCTCCGCGTCCCTCAATCTCCCACCCCCCCTCCACGCACTCCGCCTCCCACGCCTCCGGCACCGCAACCCCGACCCAACCACACGCAACACTCTCCATCCCACTCCCGGACAGCATCCACGGCGCCTACACCGGCCCGCACCACTCGGTGAAGCATCAATTGATGTTGGTGTTCCATCGGAAGGGATGGTTGAGGAAGAGGGTTGAGTGGTATAAGGACGTTGAGATTTTTCATCGGGATGTTGGGGAGGAGTTTGAGGGGGTACCTGGGGTTATTGAGGAGCCGGTGGGCATGGATGTGGATAGGTTGAAGAGGGAGTTGGAGAGGGTCAAGATGAAGGGGAGACGGTGAGGTGTGGAAGTCAGTAAGCAGGGGATTTGGTGAACGTGGAATTCTTTGGTGAGGATATGATTGCGGTGATTCAGGATATCGGTAATGTCCCATCGTTAAGGGAATATACTCAAACCTTCTCTCCTCCAATTTCATCCCATCCGCAATATCTAGAGAACAGAACTCAACACCATCGGCCCCTCAACCTCCTTCCTCTTCTCCGCTCCCAGCGCCTTCTCAACGATCGTCAATGCAAACAACAACGCTGTTCCTGGTCCCCGACTCGACACCAAGTTACCATCCACGACGATACGGTCTTCTTTGTACTCGTAATCTGACGTCAACTCGTCTTTGACGCTGGGGTGGGATGTGAGGGATTTGGAGTAATGAAGACCAGCTGCTTTGATTGCTGTTGATGCTGTAGAAAGGCGCCAATGTCAGCTTAGAAAGGGTCAAATGAGTACCTATCGAGACAAACCTGCGCAAATCGTACCAACAATCTTTCCTTCTTTCCCGTAGAACGCACGCAGAATCTCCTTCACCTTCTCCGATCCGCAAAATGTCTTCGCACCGGGGGCTCCACCCGGCAATACCAAGATATCATACTCTTCCGCCAACGCATCCACAGGCGGTAACTCCTGAACGGTTGTATCAGGTACGATCTTGACGCCCCGAGACGCGACGGCCCAATGCTCGGTCAATTCGACACCGGCGCTGACGGCTTGGATGCCGGCGCGGACGAAGACGTCGTAGGGGGTTACGAACTCGATTTCTTCTGAGCCGTTGGCGATGAGGAGAAGTGCTTTCGTCATTTGTAGTGTGATGCTGGATCAATTGATTGGGGGTTGGATCAGTGATGTACAGGATTTGGGAGGTTCGCAGGGTTGCAGTGGGGTGCATGACGTATTTTCTCTACAGATTTGTGGGGACATGAGGGAGGAGGTAGGCGAGTGTCAATAGTCCAATGTTTCATAGTCTTCCTCCTAGTTTACGGTAGACAACGACAACCAGCAGTACGGTCCAGCCGTACGCATGCCGGAAGAACCGTCTTTCCCTCAATTCCTTCGCCTCAGTGATCATACAGGATTCCGTCCACATATCTCACAAACGCCATGATCCTTGTCTCAAGGCAACCCTTTCCCACTCCTCGTCGCCTCCGCAACCTGACTCGTCCCCGGCCGGTCCTCCGCATACCTCTCATACGAGTCGAGATACAGCTCGTCCCCGCTAACCGTAGCCATAACTGCCTCATTCCTCTCCATCGCCTCAATCCATTTCTTGTACCTCTCAGAATCTGGGCCATCGTATTGACGATATGGCTTCAACACCCTCGGAATGCGCAAGATCCAGGGTGCGGCCATGACGTCTACCCACCCAAGCTCCTTTCCCGCAAAAAAGGGACCTTGAGGGTGGGCGTTATCCACGAGTTTGCGGACGGCATCATCAAAGTCTTTCTTTGCGGCGTTGGATTTCTCAGTTTCGTGCATCTGGGTTTGCAGAAAGCGGTAGAATGAAGGGACGAGGTGCCGGTTGACATGATCCGCCCACAACCGGTTCTCGGCTCTCTTCTTCGCGTCAGTCCCCAACAACCTCTTCTCTGGGTACGCATCCTCCAGGTACTCCATCAACACGGTACTCTCGTACGAACCCCAGTCTCCATCGCGGAGCGCCGGCACCAAACCCCGAGGATTGATGTCCGTCAACGCCTTCGGCTTCTTGTACGGATCGATCTCAAGGTATTGATACTGAAGCCCATTATGCTCAAGTGCGATCCAAACGCGTTGAACGAAGGGGCAGAAACAGGAGCCGTACAGCTGGAGGGGGCTCTCCTTGCCGTGAGATTCGGCTGTTGCGAGGGCGTTACCCGTAGCTTTCGTGTGGTACGTCTTCTGGATCTTCTCGGTCTTACTGGAGGTAGGCATAGTTGGTGTTTGGTGATGCTGGAATGGTAGCAAAAGTTGCGAATAGGGTCGGAGGATCGCGGTACCTATAGCTATACGGGATAGCAAAAGGCTTTCGTTGGCTTGGTGTCTCGTAATGGTAATTGATCTGGTGATATTTCGGATAGACAGCATCCGTCGCTTTCAAAGTTCAGAGGATCAAACCAAGGCAACTGCCGTCCAGCACGCGTGGTCTCGAGTCGGTGGTGCGGTCGGGCCGTCCGGGGGAGCTGCGCAGCCTGACGTCAAGAGGAGCGGATATGGCAACCATATGGAATGGCTGATCAGTAGAACTAAACAGTTGATAAGACTATCTGAAGTAAAACTAAAGCAATTGCGGAGGTAGCAGCACAATCGGACCCGCCCGTTTCTCCGCAATCGCAGCCCAAAAAGACGTCTTTCCCACACCATAGACATAAAAGTACTCATACATAATCACCCACCTACTTTCTACACACACTTCCAGAAGCTCAATTAACGAGCTTCCAAGCTAAGCAGCAGGGTCACTGACGTCAGGAACCCCCTCGTCATCACCCAACGCCTCATACGGGTTCCCCTCCGTCCTCAAACTAGGATTTCCTTCGATAGTTCTGTCGCGCATGAGTCCAATGTAAGCCAATGCCTGTCTGACCAGGAGGTGCGTGTTGAAAGAATTTTAGGGGTGGGGAAAGGGGTGGGTCTCCCTCTCGGCTCGGGTGCGAAATCGTACGCGTGGTGGTAGATGGTCGGGGATCATGGTGTTGGGGTGGATGGGTGTGCGAGCTTGGGGGTGCGAAACCAGAGAAGGTATGGTACTCGGGATCTGACGAACGGCGTGTATACCCGAACCCCAACTGCGTCTGCATCTGCATCTGCGATTGTGGATCCGGTGGCCATGGATTCGCACCCGGTATCGTTGACGTCGTCCATGAGAGAGACCCACCCCCGGCGCCGGTGCCAGAGGAAACCCCACCGCTCCCAAACTCGAAATCATCATCTAAAGCAAGGGGATCGACGTACCCTTCACCTGAGCCGCCGCCAATTACTCCAGTCATGTCAGACTCGGATTGCTGAGCGCCCGTGGGAATCTCCGTCGCCTTTTTGGCGAATTTGTCAGTAGCGAGCCTAGTGATCAGGGTTAGTTTTCTGAAGAAAGGAGGAAGGAGAGGACTAACTGGGCGGGATCGAAGAGGGTGCCCTCGTTGGAGTGTTCGAACTTGTTGGGATCTGTGAGGATGAGATCGAGGTGTGAGTATGTGACTAGGACAAAGAAGGACAGGAAACGGACCGGTAGACATGATTTCGATTGCTTATCCTTCGCTTGCCGATAGACTATTAAAGTGGTACCGTAGCTTACGCTTGAGGAGGTGAGTGTGGGTGAAGTATTGAGCTTTATGTTCTCGTGAATATTACTGGTGATTCAATCGACACGTAATCTGCGCTGTTTGGTGAATCATGCTCGTGACGTTATTGACAGGGGCGTCAGATGCCATTGCATCACGGACCGACGTTTGCAAAAAGCTTAAAGCGTTCAACAGTGGAGGACAGCCAGTGCTTGCTTCAATTGCAGTCGCCATTACGGCAGCTTCGCCTGAAGACCTTGCTCACTTGGTATGATTTGCCTCCGCGTAGAGCGACTTGACGCGTGGGAACTTTTTGGATGTGAGCCGGCGAAGCCTGTGTGACCAAGACGTATACCTGGTCTGGGGAATGAGGAGGATACGATGCAAGCTTTGCTCAAGGTAATTACTTGTACCCGCAGGGCCAAAAACGGTTGCTTCTATGCGTGGGAATTCGGAGAAATCCATTAGAAAAATACTTCAATCTTTTTTCTTTGTTCGTTCATCACCACCACATGGTCAGTAACCACCAAACACAGGATCCCCCGTCCTATGACCCGGCCCGCATCCGATCGATCGCACGACATGAAAAAATTAGCAAAAAGTTGAAAAGAGAAGAGCAGAGAACCCATGAGAACCCCCAGTAACCCAGAAACACGAAAAAGACACACAAAGCAAGCAAAACCACGAATCAAGCAACAAGTAAACCAATCCATCACATCCTCCATTACCCCTCCTCAAACTCTCGGAGAAGAAGCCGCACCCTTCTCCTTCTTGGATCCTCCAAGACCCATATGCATCCAAGGCCATCCCAACGCACTCCTCATCCACCCCTTCTTCTTCTTACTCTTCTCATCCACGATGCCCAAGCCGTTATTGTCCTTAACCTTCACTTTCTCCCCCGCCGTAAAACTCTGACTCCGAGCCAACGGTCTAGAACCAGCATTCTCCTCATCACTGACAACAACAGGCGACGCCGGTTCCTCCTCTGTCAAAACACCAAGGCCCATCATCAACCCAAGACCAGCAGCAGACCCGAAAGGCGTATGCCCCGTCGTCGACGTCGTCGTCCCCTCATCCTCCTCCGCAACAACCGACATCTTCCTCTTTTGTCCCCGTCCAGCGCTAGCGCTAGCATTCCCTGCAGCCGACAACAACGGCGCAGACTCACTCCGCTTATGACCCCTCCGGAACGAGTTGGAGTTCGAGTTCGAGTTGTCACCATACGGAATAGAAGGAGGAGGCGCAGGCGCGTCAAGATGTCCCAGCGCAGCATCCAAATCGATGGAGAAATTCGTTGGGGGGACGATGGATAACGTCGGCGGTGGAACAGGGGAGTTGGAACCCCTAACCAACGACCTCGCCGCCTCCGCATTTGAATAAAACCCTCCCTCAACCTGGTTCTGAACAACGGGCTGAGCTGAAGCCCGGACTTCAGGCAAAGGCGACACGCTCCTCCTCGAAGCCCCCGACGACCGTCTCCTCAACAACAACAACGACGTAATCGACCTCCTCTTCTTATGCTTCGATCCCTCTCCATTCACCGACGTAGAAGAAGAAGAAGTAAACGAGGACAGTGAGGCAGAGCTAGCCAATGAACGGAGAAGCGCCATACTATCCCTCTTTTTATGACCCTTCTTCCCCTTACCGTCCGCCGTAGAAGCAGCGATGGGAGGGACAATGACGGTAGCGGGAGTAGGTGTGTTGACAGGCATCGGCAAACTCGGAAACCCAAATGGCTTAACCAAATCCATGTTCTCCAATCCATCATCACTATCCTCCATAACGCCCTCCTCATACTGATCAGCATGGTACTGATAATCAATATCGATTTCCATGGAGTCGTCGCCGTTATCGATGAGGCGACGAGGGATAATGGCGACTTCCTCGCAAAAGCTCACGCGTCTCCCAACCTTCTTACCCTCGGCAGACGCGGTGGTGGTAGCGGTAGTGAGCGAGGGCGAGGTGCCCGGACGCGAATGATACGCCTCCTCATCATCACGCAAAGACTCCGTGCTCGCCGTATGCGACGAACTCAACGCCGGACTCGCCAACGGTGGGAACGAAGGAACAGTCGTAGCAGAAGCAGGAGCAGGAGCAACGGTAGGAAGTGGAATCCCAGCCCGTGCCCAATCCGAAGAGATAGCGTGACTCCTTCTATGCTTATGTCCCCTAAACCCCTTCCCACTACCACCCTCCGGCCCAGAAGAAGCAGACGCGGGACGAAGTGTATCGAGTGACGCCCTACCAGTCGCCCTCGTAGGCGACGCCGGCATCGTCAACGGCATAGCGAGTGGCAAAGCAGTCGTGTTGTTGTTGTCAGGCGACTTTGGTGACGCGGGAAAGGTGAAGGTTAGCGAGATACCATGCGCGTGCGTTTGAGTGTGTGCGTGAGGGTTGGGATGGGAGAGTGTGCGGGCATGAGTCGGTGTTGAAGGCATTCCCTTTTGTCAGAAAGTAGTATGTGTATGCGTGGTGGAATAGAGTGTGGGGGTTGTAGTTGATGTGACTATCGATGTTCCGGCCTGCCGGTGAATCGATGTTCGTGATGTGCCCGAGTTCTGCGAAGAAGCTCGAGATGAGAGGTGATTTGGTGGGATGTATGCTATCAAACGTAAACGTAACACACGTCGTTATTGAGCCGGAAAGTCGGTAGAGAAGGGCGGAGTGTGTAGAGAGGAGTTGGTGTAAAAGAGTGACAATGGTCGGAAGTGGTGGAAGGGCGAAAAGACGCGGTGTGTTAACTCGACAGTTAAACCCCTCACAACACAGGTGTTATTTCCGTAGACCGATCGGTCTCGCTGTTGGGAATCGCGTTGATGGTTGGTGGTTAGAGAGGGTTGCGGTTTTGTCGCCTATAGCGTTTTTGGGCAGGGAGTGTCCAAGTGAGCCAAGCGCGGTTTAGATTAGAGCGTGGTGGTGTACGGGCGTGCGCTGTGTTTGGAAAAGGGGGTGCATTGGAATGTAATACAGCGACAGATTTGGAGCAACCAATCTCCCGTTGCTGCGGTTGGATGGATGATTCACCGGCTGGGCATGGGCATACGCGGTACATTACGATATCGATCTTCATGAACCGGGATGGACGGCCGACAGCGTTCAGTCTCCTCCAGAACACTCCACGACCCAGCCAGCCGCAGCTGCAGTCTCATCTCGTAAAGTCTAGGGAAAAGCCAAGGAATGTCGCACTCTATCGAACCTGGCACAGCTGCATGGCCGCGATACCCGCCGGCGCGGCCGCAGCTGGTGAAGGGACGGATGGGGCAGGGATCCGTGGTGAGCTTGAGGGCAAATTGGACATGAGCGATGGCGTGATGGAGGACCGTTTTCCCCGCGTATATGCGATAAGAAAGTAGCACGGCTGTTGCTTACGTGACGGTGCTTATCTCAGCGATCATAAGCATACTCGCGGGTCGTGTGTCTCTCGGCAGCTGCCTTGTCTTGACTTCTCGTGCCGTGCTTACCACCTTTACCTCTCCTCTCACAAACCGAGTCTGCCCTCGAGCTCAGTCACCCATGTCCCATTGTCATTGTCGCCGTAATTACAATCTCCGCCCAGCCTCGGCACTCCCATATTACCTCATATATGAGCTCAACAGCCACGCAGTCATTCAACACTCAAATCTCGATTACACGCTGCTCCCGGGAGCCTGGGAATAACCTCAACTTCGCCACCACTGCTAAGCTGTGTAAAATGATCATGAGGGAGGGGACGTATTAGATGAGCGCGCTGCGCTTTGGGCATGGGTGATATATACGAAACGAGACGGGACTCGGTATTAGTATTCAAGCGGGTGGGAGACCTGCGGAACAAGAGCTGATGGTACCGCATGCTTCTAGACACGTAATGAGCGAGCATCTGGGAGTCGAACGAAGCCCCTGGATTATGTCGCACGTATTGCCGTATAGCTGGGACATGGTACAGGGTTTAAACCACCTGATGCTCTCATCTTGCATGTGCATCAGCATCCACCAGGAGGGCTCCCAATGAACCTTTGTTGGAGAACGTTGGCTTGGCGTGACGCTTTCATTTGAAATTTCTGGGCACGTCGATTTGATGCGTCTGAATAGGCGTCGTGTCACTTCGGCTGTCGGAGGCTGTAATTGGATTGCTGAGTCTTTCGGTGTAGCATGTCGTGTTCTGTAGCTTCGATAATCATGATGACCGGGATATAATATCGATGTATGCCGAACGATTCGCACGTATAGGTTCGGGAATTCGAATGTCGACGTAACAAATCCACGGGAAGGGATGTATGCAGAGACGAGACGCAACGTATGACAGATATTATATTCAAACAAGGCTCTCAAAACCAAAAGCCTATCCCCTAGTCTCGTGCTGAGCCCTATACGACACACATTAGCGCATACTCCAAACCCCTCGTCATCATATCAAACATACTCAGCCAAATGTCCAGCCTTGGAGTTCAGGAACTCGTTGTAAGAGTTGGCCCAGGTGTAGATACCGTAGTAAGCGGCGAAAGGAACACCCCAGTAGATGATGTTCTGGCGGATACGGCGAGCGCTGTTGAAGATAGCGGCGTGGAGGGTACCAGCGAGGGGACGCTGGGCGAAAGGGGAGAGGGAGTAGGTGATGATACCACGCTGGGTAGGTCCACCCATGTTACCCCACCATCCCACTATTCACGATCAATCGTTAGCCCTCACATCCCGAATAATCCCATCGCCGTTCAACCGGTGCGCTCAAACACACACAGCACCACCCGCACACCGGCGGAAAGCGACGAAACCAAGGGCGAAATTGACGTACTGAAACGAGTTCCTTCAGGCACAGATCCACCACCCATTTTGTCAGATGTATATGTCAAGGAGTATTCAACCTTAGGTGGAGAGCTTACCTACGCGGTCGTTGCTTCGCTGCCTTGCAAACTCCGTGGCTGGTGCGTGGCGCGGTCGATTGGGTAGACGTCAGCTGCGTACGTACGGAGGAAATCGAAACCCGTTATACGTTTAAAACAGATCAAAATGGCACAGGTTTGGGGTGGGTTGATCGTCATCGCTTTGGGGAATTCTTGCTGATGCCGTCTCTACAGCTGAGCGTCTTGGCCGTTTGGCTATCCCGGCTGGTATTGCCGTCTCGGCACTTCAATACTCGATGTACGATGTCAAGGGCGGACAGAGAGCAATCATCTTCGACCGTATTGCCGGAGTTAAGCAAGTTGTCGTCGAGGAGGGAACACACTTCTTGGTCCCATGGCTCCAGCGTGCAGTCATGTACGACGTCCGTACAAAGCCCCGCAACATCTCCACCTCCACCGGATCCAAGGACTTGCAGATGGTCTCCCTGACCCTCCGTGTCCTCCACCGCCCCGAGATCTCCGCTCTCCCTAGGATTTACCAGACCCTCGGTGCCGACTACGACGAGCGTGTCCTTCCCTCCATCGGAAACGAAATTTTGAAGTCCGTCGTCGCACAATTCGACGCCGCCGAGCTTATCACTCAGCGTGAAATCGTCTCCTCCAGAATCCGCGAAGATCTCGTCCGCCGTGCCCGCGAATTCGGAATCGAGCTCGAGGATGTCTCGATCACCCACATGACCTTCGGCCGCGACTTCACCAAGGCCGTCGAGCAGAAGCAGATCGCACAGCAGGATGCCGAGCGGGCAAAGTATGTCGTCGAGAAGGCTGAGCAGGAGAGACAGGCGAGTGTTATTAGGGCTGAGGGTGAAGCTGATGCTGCGGATCTGATTTCGAAGGCGTTGGAGCAGGCTGGTGATGGTTTGATTCAGATCAGAAGGATTGAGGCGTCTAAGGATATCGCGGCGACGTTGAGCAAGGCACGGAACGTTACTTACTTGCCTACGGGAGGAAACGGAGCGACTGCTGGTGGTGGTGGTGGTCAGAGCTCCACGGGTGGAGGAAGCTTCTTGTTCAACGTTGGTGGCGCTTAAAGAGTGGGCTGGCTAGGCATCTCTTTTTGTAACATATTGAAAACTCTCTCATCTTTATGCATCGTTAGGATAATTGTACGTTATCGGGCCTTGCTCGCATTCATTGAAATTGTAGTAGGTTACTTTTATCTACCTAGTATCCGACTATGCTGAGGCCTCGACGAGCATGTCCACCGGATCATCGGCTTAAACTGTACACGGAGGTGGATCATTGATTATTCGTCGTACCCTTTCTCCTGCCGTCTTATATGAATGTCGTGACTGAATTCATATTCGCACTGCAATGACTGTTGTCGGTTTGGAGAGCGTTAGCCCGTCTCATATGGCCTAAGCCTCTTCGTCAAAATACTGCCATCGTTCTCCCTTCTGCACAACTCGGCTCCTAATCAAACGGCAACCTCCTCACACCACCCCCAACGACCCCAGCACCGGGCACAACCACCCTCCTCAACTGACCCTGCTCCTCACCCTGTCTCGCCGCAATTGCACTCGGCACCTTAATCCCACAACAATCTCCCCACCCATGCTGATTCTCCTCCCCCTTCCCATGCACATGTCCATGCTCATCCTCCGTCGCGTCTTTATCCTCACTCATCCCCTCCGCAGCCTTGATGAGCGTTCCAAACATAAAATGCTGCATAATTGGAAGCTTGGACAGGACTTCCGCATCATACATCTTCCCCATTCCCTCCGCGACCTTTTTCCAGGATTTTACACCCGAGATGTCATCCAACATTGGCGAATGCCACCTCAGCCCTGCCACTGTCTTGGTTTCGTTGATCCACTTGATACACCCCAGATAGAAATAATCGTGCGCGAACGCTTCAACTACCTCTGCGTCGTGAATGGAACGTGGCTTGAGGTGTCGGTGTGGAGCGAGTTGGTGTGCGCCGAAGAGGAACGGGAGGAAGTGATAGTCATCCAAACCCCATACACCGTGCGAACCCGCGGGCTCTAAGAGGTACAGACTCTGGATCTGACGCATGGTGGACAGGTATGTGTAGAAGACTCGAAGGACGAGGGCTGGGTAGTCTTCGAGGGTAAGTAAGGGTGTCGGGAGTTGTGTTAGTGCGAGGAGGTAGGCGAGGAAGGAGAGTTCGTGCCCGGAGCCGTAGTCGATGCGGACGGGGGAACCGAAGGAACCGAGGAGGTAGGGGTAAAACTCTACGTCACTGCCTTCTGGTAATGGCAGGTCTTTGTGTAGTTCGTCCACCTTCGCCTCAAGGTCCTCGTAGAATGAGCGGAATGCAGGATTACCGAATCGTGATAACGAATTGTCGACGGGTGGGTGTCGTGCCATGATCTCATTGATCCCCTCGAACATCTTAATCACTCCCTTGACATTCTCCGATACAGGTACATCATCCGAGATCTTCTTCCCCTCCACCGACTTCCCCAGGTCCGTCACAAACCCAAGCAGCAGCTGTTTCGTCGGGCTTTCACGGAATAACTCGAGATCATGAGACGTCAAAATACGTCTCGTCGGCTTGACGAAGCTTTCGAATGATGATTTGGTCATGTCCGTATTCATAATTCACTGGTCGATGGGTACTGTTTGGTCGGCCGCGGTGTTCGGAATAGGTAACCCCGGGTGTCCTCGTTACGTGGCGCAGGCGCGCACCGCCAACTCGTATACGGCAGGCAATGAAATATACGTCGTACGTACATCCAAACAGTGGATCTAAAGCCTCACCACATAAGGAAGCTTGTAGAACAGGAACATGTCGACTTCTCAGTTAATGCACCCATTCAGAGTTCGGGCAATACACTGGCTGAAAGGAGGGGCGAAATGCTTGTTGATCTTGTGCAAAAGCGGTGGGGAAGCGACATGATTGATGAAGAACTCCCCGCACCTCTTGCAAATGTGACAAGTTATGCGCGGACAAATGTACCAGGGGTTGCGGAAGAGGCCTCGCGCATAAACTGGAAAGAATGTCGTCCCGGGGATTTGGAGTCATATAAGAATGCCACTAAGACGCTTTGGACTACGTTCAAAGTCAATGGCGAATACAAGTGTGTTTTCTTAACCTTTCGCAACCATAATTATTTGCTCAAGGATTCCAGCTTTCCACCACGCATGAAAGAAGAGCAATCAGGCACTCTGATCGGGGGTAGACGTGAACGGAAAAGGTTTGCTGTGGTATTATGTGCTGATAAAAACCCTGCACTACCGAAAAGTGTTAAAGTGGCAGACATGCCTGAGGATCTTCACGCAGGAATTTGGTTTGATATCAGCCGCAAAGCATATGGAAAGGTTGTATTTGTGTGAGAGAGGTTTAGGAAGACATTTTATGGGAGATCAAGGATCTAATGGGAAGATTTTCACGATTAAAATATGTTCCATTCAGCGCACCTGCTGGTGGTGAACATTGAAGCGAGCAGTAGAGGAATCGGAAACGAAGGAGGGTGATGACGAATTCGTTGACGACAATGAGGACGAGGATGAGGATGATATCCTTGGGAATCTAGCGGGCCTGTTATAAAAGGGCAAATTACGGTCCAGATCCACGATTAAGCAGGCGGACACAATGGCCACCTGCAAAAGTACACAATATACGTACTCGCATGGACATACGACAACACTGCCGCGGCGTGGGAAGATGAACGTCCTGACGACCTGCTAAGTCACCCGGTGTAACATGGATCTAAGTACGGTAGTGTTGTTCGTTGGTCACGATGAGGGGATCGTCATATCTACCCTCCTTCCGAAGATGAACGGCTATGGCTCGACAAGCTTCACATTCCCTAGCTAAGCCTAGCCTGGACTTACCCGCGAGGAACACGGGGCCCAGCCGTGATCATCTTCCCCGCTCGCGATCGTCCAGTTCCGTCGACGTCAGATCATCATGAGGTTAAGCAAACTGTGACAAGGCAGGGATTCGGGAGATGAGAATATGAGCGGATGACTGTATGGCTGGCTTAGGGTCACCATAAGAAGATGTTCAACTGTAACTTTTCTGGATCACCGCGAAAGCTTTTTCTCCAACATGGGCATCTCACTATTCATGAGAGCTGTGATCTCCCTCGCGTGGATCACGTCAGCGACAGTATTTGGCCAAAGCACGACAAACAGCACCGCGGACCTCTGCGCTAGCAACATTTTCCACCTCTCCACCCCTCCCTTCGACAACTACTACACAGACAGCAATAGACCACATCTATTCAGCACGGGCCTGAGCGTCGTCAACGTTGTTGCGCAAACACCTACAGATAAAGCCTTCGCTCTCACTCCTCAACCCTGTCTTGTCGAACGACGTGATCGGTGCGGTTCTCCAGCGTGGGAATTGGGAAGGGGCATTGTGCCATGAAAAGAAAATCGGTGAGTATCAACGCTGCAAGACTGTCTCGTGGGTAGATATGATGTGTGACGTTGTCCTTATAGTTCCTTCGGGTAAATTTGACGCAGGAGGAGGCGATGTCGAGATTGGCGGGGATGTCAACGAGAGCTATTTCGCTGGACCGGATGATGCGGATCTCATTGGGAGTGATGGCGTCACGTTCTACGGACTAGCACTCGACGGGAACAATAACCAAAGTATCGTGGAGATGATGAACAGTGATGATTGTGATTGCTTTATCTGTTTTATTATTGGACCTGAAGCTGACCTGAACATTTCACAGGTTTCCGTCACTTCCTCCTCAACACCAACGACGACCAACTCATATCCTTCTTGAACCAAGCAGCCAACAACCTCAACCGCGAGTTCCCTGCTGGGACGTTGACGAATGCGGAGATGTTGGTCGCCGATCCGGCGTTTGGTGGGGATCCGGTGCATGCTGCGAATTGGACAAGGGGAGCATATGTGAGTCAATCTGCTAAGTGTATTCCTTACTGGCCATGGTGCTGATGAATCCCGCTCAGCATGGCACGGTTATCTGGTCCTGGCATACGGCTGTGATGGCTGGGGGTCTCGAGCGTCAGCTCGCTCAATGCGATAATTCGACTTCGACACCTGCTTGCGTACTGATGACACAATGTATCTCAATGTGGTCAGCGCTTATTCGAACCTCTGGGATGTCATCGAGGGGAACGCGGCGCAGTTGACGCAGGAGGTTTGGAGTTGGGGAGTATATGGATGGAGGATTTGAGGTGGTGCTGTCGAGTGACATTCCTGCTCCTGGTGGTATTCCTCAGGTATGTGACATGTGATTTTAGATGTTTGCTCACGAGACTGACTGAGTTTCAGACCGAAAGCATTCCATGCAACTTTGGAGTCTCACGTTCTTGGCAGCCCAGAGGAACCCAATTTACGCCTGAAGTTGGGACAGAGCTCGATGCCCGACATTATGAATTGGGTTAAACATTTACCTCGCAGGATATGGACGTTGCAATTGTGCCGGAACTTGAGGACGCAAGTAGCTGTATGATCATCACTCGAGCTCAGCTATTGGAAACTTGCTGTTTAGGAATTCTTTTGCTTCCACGCGATCGCGAAGTGCTGGTGGTATCTGGAAAGCCTTCAGGGATTCTGAAAGAACTAGCCGTAACGTTTACGTTGTTCAAGCATTCCAAATCTGATCCTTCTTCTCACGGCTCTATCGATTGTCTCTGCAGAACCCTTCGAACCCTCTCCTCACCCACTCCCCTCCTCAATCCCCTCCCCAACCCCCTCCACAACCTCCAACACCCCCCTCAACACCTCCCTCCCCTCCCACCCCACGCGCTCAGTCGCGATAGCGACAATGGCACTGACATCGCGTTCGAGGTTGATGAAATTGATTTCGCCGCGGATGGGGATGGTTAGGATGTGCTGTGTGAGGAGGGAGGAGAGGTGGGGGAGGGCGTGGGTTAGGAGGAGGGTGGTGAGGAGGGCTGGTAGTAAGTCTTTGGATAGCGGCGCCAGGAGGTTATTGTAGGCTTTCGAAAACTTGGTCGCGACGGTCGAGGGCGCTGTCGACGGACTCGTGTAATCCGTCCCCGCGAACGCATCCTCAACAACCCCCCTCATCCCCCTCTTAACAACCCCCTCAAACAAGCCCCTTACCCCCTCCCCACAAACCCCCTCAATTCTCCCCTCAACACCCCCTCTCAACTCCTCCAACACCTCCTTCACATCCTCTGGCGACAATGCGCGTCCAGTGAGTTCGTCGATGACTCGGGCGAGATAGATGCGTGCGGTGTAGAGGTTATTGACCCAGGCACATCTTTCCGTGACTACGCCACTCGACACTCGACGACGAGCGACACCTAGGAAATCACTTTCCAGAATCCGACGGAGGCCGGAGACGACGCCTCGGATGGCGCAGACGTCACCCGTCGCCAACGTTCGGGAGAGGAGGGATTTGGTGATGTAGAATAGGTCGTCGACCACAGATGTGATCTGCTCCAGTTTCTCCTCCATCACGAACGCTTTTTCCAAATTCCTTCTCAATAGGTGCGTTGTGAGTTCGACGTAAACCCCCAAGACCCTCTCCGCGACTTTTTTCTCCAACGCACTCTCGGCCAATACAGTGTTGATGCCATCGATCTCGACTTTCTGCTCCACATATCCCGTATAGGCATTCCATCGCGCCAAAAACGTACCCAGTTCCACACTCAATAAATCCAACTCCCTAACATCCTCCGCACCCAAGACGTCCTCAACACTTCCCCCTTCCCTATCTCGCGCGTCCAAACTCCGTCGCCCGCCCGTTCCCGGCGCCGGACTCGCCACCCTACTAACCGCCGCGCTCAAACTCCCCTTCAGCGCATTCTGCGCAACCCCCCTCATCTTCTTTTCTCCCCCCGTAAATGCCTCGGTGAGCTTCTCCCACCCCCACCCCCGCGTCCGCCCGATCGCGCGTTCGACCCCTCTCTCCTCCCAATGCGAGTTCAGGATCAACGCACCACGCCTATCCCCCTCATTCTGTAACTTTCGTGCTATCTCCAATGCGGAGTGGATGTCGAAGGTGGATGCGATGATGGGCGTATGGGTTGTGAGGAGTTTGGCGAGGATGGAGAGGAGGGTACCGAATGTTGTGGGGTAGGTCGATGGGTCGGGGGTGGAGATGGTGATGGACTTAAGTTTTTGTACGGTTAGGTCGACGACGAATTTTTGGTAGACAGAGACGCCGATATTGGGTTTTCCGATTCTGGAGAATGTGCGGATCCATGTCTCAGCAGCACCAGAATCTCCACTCTTTACCGCAGCCCAAAACTCACTCTCAACAACCCCAACCAACTTCTCCCCCGCATTGGCAATTGTCTCATGAGGCAGTAACGGCGCAGCCTCACTCGGCACAACCGCCGCCGCGAACGGCGACTCCAACACACTCCCCGGATGTGCCAACGCATGCTCCAACGCATCAATCACCCTCGTGTAGTCCGGCACCGGGGCCTCCAGTGCCGTCGTAATGTCCCGAATTGAGTCTTTAAGGTCTTGGGTTGCTATCACGACTTCCCGAGTCTCCCGTACCCTCTGGCCTTCGAGATCAAGGTTGCGGACGCGAGCGCCAACACTCTCCGCGCCCCTCCCCGCCTTGCCCACGACCTCACCCAACCTCCCCACAACTTCCCCAGCATCAATCAACCGTGCGCGATGCGTGGTGAGTGCTCGAAGT
Source organism: Saitoella complicata NRRL Y-17804 (assembly GCF_001661265.1). Lineage (NCBI taxonomy): Eukaryota > Fungi > Ascomycota > Saitoellomycetes > Saitoellales > Saitoellaceae > Saitoella > Saitoella complicata. The sequence goes on from NW_017567004.1 coordinate 31,431, forward strand.
TCAGTGTCGAGGGCGGCACGGTTTGCGAGGTGGAGTTTGAGGGAGGCGGTCAATGAGGCATCGAGGGTGGAGAGGGCGTCGAGGGCTGAGTGGAGTTGGGGGAGGGATGTGGCGGTGTGGATTGAGGGTGGATCGATTGGGGCCATTGATGGAGGACCCCTTCGGTGAGGTGAGGTGAGTTGTCTGGGCAATGACCTTTCGAGACTACGTTACAGGGTACGGTGAGGTCGTGATGCAGGGCACCTGGGGTGCAGCTGAACGGCCGACACGTACAAACCCAAGAAGTTCAAAAAGATGGACGATTCATGGGACGTCTCAAAAGCAGTCCGCACATTCGATGCCTTCCCCAAAGCGTCCCATCACTACGTAACCCACTCCTCCCGAGGAGGAATCATGACGATCATCTGGACCCTCCTCACACTCTACCTAGCTTTTCACGAGCTCTCATCATGGTACGTGTGCCAGCTTTCTCGCGGATCTTCAAAGTTGACTGTAGAGCAGGTTCGACGGCCAGGAAGAACATCAATTCAGCGTCGCGAGGGAAATCGGAGACATGATGCAGATTAACATCGACATGACTGTCGCGATGCCGTGTGATGTGATTCAGGTTAATGTGCAAAGTGCGACCGGTGATCGCGTTCTCGCACAAAACGCTTTAACCCTCGAAGGGGTACCTCGCCCTCCACACTCCTCCCATCACTCAGCTAACCATATGTTTGTTTAGACAACCTTCGACACCTCCTCCGCCCACCTTCTCACTACAACAACCCCCCACTCCCCCCCCTCCCTCCCCTCAATCCTCCGTGCGTCAAAAAAACACACCTTCCCCTCCCGCAAACCCATCAAAAACGCAGACGCCTGCAGAATCTACGGCTCCCTCGACGTCGACAAAGTCCAAGGGGACCTCCACATAACCGCCGTCGGCCATGGATACCAAACCCAAGGCCCCCACCAACCCCAGCACCTCGCACACGATAAAATGAATTTCTCGCATGTGATTGATGAGTTGAGTTTTGGTGCTTTTTACCCGAGGCTCGAGAATCCGCTCGATATGACCGCGAGTGTCACCGAAGAACGTACGTGTGTGCACGCACCCTCCCCCTATAGGTACGATGGAGGGCTAACATTGTGTGTAGATTGGCAAACCTTCAAATACTTCCTCTCAATCGTCCCAACAACATACATCTCATCCCTCCCCCCCTCCCACGCCATCACGACGAACCAATACGCCGTAACCTCCCAATCCCGTCCCTCCCCCTCCTCCCACTCCTCGGGCAAACCACCCGGTATCTTCTTCCAATACGATATCGAACCACTCGAGCTCACGGTGCGTGATAAGAGAGCGGGGTTGGGATCGTTTTTGGTGAGGGTTGCGGGGATACTGGGGGGGTGTTTTGTTTGCGCTGAGTGGGGGTTGAAGGGGGTTGATGTTGTGCTGAGGGGGGTGTTGGGGAGGGGGAGGGGTAGGGGAGTGGGGGAGGCGGGGGAGGGCGAGGGGTTGTTGAGTCCGGTGGAGGGGAAGGAATATTTTTGAGTTTTGTTCAGAGGGGGGAGGGAGAGGGGGGGAGCGGAGGATATACCCATCACGACCCAGTTCATTTATTCGGCGCAAGATCAATGATACGAAACAACACAGCAATACGAGATATATGAGAATATGAAAAGCTCGCACTACAGATTTAATGTCTCATCGGATCACACCCAACCCTCCTCCTTACCTCCCCAATCCTCCCCACCATAAACCCACTAACAACCCCCTCCCTCCCCTTCCCAAACTGCACGAAATCCCCAAGGGCACAATACCCCTCCTCCCACCTCCACGCTAAACATCGCTCCCACGCCTCACACGCCGTTCTGCAGTTTTCTTTGTCGTACCATGGCGCACGGTCGGGTGGATCGTTGGGGGTAGGGTCTGAGCGCCGGTATTTAACGGAGCGGGCGTTGTTGTCCCAGGAGGGGAGTTCGGGGGTGAGTTGGTGTGCGATGAAGTAATCGTAGATGTCGGCGTATTTTATGTAGCCCTGTACGTCCATCCCTACGTTAGCAGGTCATTATCATATCATATGCTTTTCGTACCTCTTCTGGCATCATCGCTTTCTCGAATTCGTATAGCATGCCCATCTCCCTGGCGTCAAGATGGTGGAGTGTCATGATGGGTCTACACCAGCGGTCTTCGCGGTATGTAACCATATCGGGTGGTTCACGCTGAAAGATGAGTTTCATCGTCTCTGAGCGCCAGAAACCGAAACCGAGGTCTTTAAAGGATTTAGCGAGTACGTGATCCCCAAACGAGGTCTTCTCCCCCTCCCACCGATGTTGATCGTACTCGGGTGTGGCTACGGTAGCTTTCAGGAGAGCCTTGGACATGATGATCCCTGCGCCGCCGTGTGCGAACAGTTGTTTGTCAGTCCATGTTGGGGCTCCGGTGTAGATTGCTTCGGATGAGTTGAGGGTGTTTAACCACCGCACGAGGTTTTGCCAGATGATGTAGGTGTCACAGTCGACCATCACATACCACTCCATGTCTGGATATCTTTTGTAGGCATCCACCAACGCTGGCACGAATTTGTATTTGTCGAGCCTCCATCCGGCTTTTCCGATGTCACCCTTGAATATGGTCGTCTTGCCCGGTCCGCCAGTTCGTAACGCAACTTGATGTCGATAGAGCTCGAAATCCCGGTGATGGGTTTTGTAGTGTGGTGACACATTCACGAGGGCGTCGTAGATCTGAACACCGGCCACTGTGTCCTCTTGGTCGGAGTAGATGAGGAAATTGGGGACCGAGCCATCTCGAAGGGAAGTCGCGAGGTGAATCGGGATCCGGTCCCAGAGGACTGTGGCGCCGGTTTTTATAATCAACAGGATTTTGTCGGCCCCGGGAGGTTTGGGGCGACCCTTGTATGTGGTGGGGGTGAGGGGAGCGAGGGGGACTTGCGCGTTTTCTTCGAAGGTGACTTCGTCGGTGTTGCGAACGACACCGTCTTCTTCGTGTTGGATTGAGCCAGGTACTTGTAGGTCGATTGAGGCATCTTCACGAGAGGTCTGACGATCGTGTAACTTGCTGAGGATGAACAAGGTGATCGCGGTTCCGCATAGCCACGTGAGCATTCGTTGGAAACCTCGCGTAGTACGATAAGAACAACGCCTAGATGGCGCTGGTACCAACATGCTCAAAGGTCTCATCGTTCACTTCCAGTGACCTTTGGCTGGTGAGACTGTATACGTATACGTCGGACAACGCGAGCAGTTCTGTATGCCCAAAGGAGGGATTGGTGATGCCATGATCATAAGATGAGGCAACTTCGCCTCATTTGTCTTGGCGAAATCCTGTTCCGGAGATGTGTCCGTCATCGAGATGTCCAATCCCGAGCCGTGTCTGTGCCCAGACCAAGGTCAACCAGCTGGTGCGCACGAGATCTCCGCACTCTAAACCTTAAATGCCCGTCATCGACAAACGCAAAATCTGCGTTTAGGAGGATTCTGACTATACATGGGCGGGTATTTGGGAAGGTAGATACTCTACATTGACATCTGCAAATGCAACCAACAGTCACAATTTACAACGCCAAACCAAGCTAGCCAAACTAGCCCAAATGATATACAAAACTCACTGGGAAACAGAAATTCGATACGCAACCTTCCGATCAATTGGCCTTCAACGAAGCCCCCAACCCTGTCTTCCAAATCGTCTCGAAAAAGCAGTCATTAACCTGTGCCACCTCCCCCCTCATCGTACTAGCTGTCAACAACTCAAAACTGATAGACAACACGGGCACACCCGTCATCTCCTCTCTCACCCTCGTAACTTCCTCCTTCGTAATATTCTTATCAACCACCACTCCTGCAGGCTTAAGTTCGGCAGCGTCGTAAGCCTCACGAAGAGCCTCCAAATCGTCGGTGGCTCCAGAGACGTAGTAGCCGAGGATGGAGAGGTAGGCAGGTAGTGTGGGCTTTTCTGCACCAAACCCGTACGCGAGCAGAGGAACTCGAGGAGGTGAGTAAGCTGAGTTCCAGTTATCGATTTCGGCGCCGGTGGGGTGTCTGTTGGATGACACTGTAGATTCAGAGTCAGAAAGGACCAAGAGGACCCGGACCATAGAGCAACCCACTTGTATTAAACTCAGGATATGTTCAGAAGTCTGGTTGAAGACAGAGAACTACGCGGTTCTGACATGACGATTTATCAATTGCTAAGAGCAACGGGTAAGCTTTGCCGAATAGGTGGAGCTCGTCCAGCACATGACCGTTTACATCATCGACAAACGGTACGGTTACCTGCATCCGATCAAGCAGCGAAACGGATAGCTGCGGCCGAGATAAGACATTATCCGCCAAACCCCATTTTTGACAGCACTGAAATTGGAGTAGTAACTCCCTTGGCGATGGAGAGCAGTGGGTAGCAGAAGGTTTGACAGCAAGAGGGACCGACGCAAAAAAGGCGAGGTCGTGCCCGGAATCGAACCGGGGTTGTTCGGAAGCCGAGGCATCAGAACCGAAAGTGATAACCGCTACACTACACAACCAGATGATTGAAATTATTTCAATGATTGATTATACAAAGAGCCATGACCGATAAACCTCAGTTCCCACGGATTTTGATCCATCGTATAGCCTGCTGCTGTCTGTTAAGCACCATTTGCGTTACATGGCAGACATGTTTCCGTTATTTTTGCTATCCAGGCGTCCTACAAGAAAGTCTTGTCTTGTACATGTATGTTGGTAAATCACATCTAGATAGACTGGCTGCGAGTACTTATTCCCGTCAAGGGCGGTGTTCTTGCATCGAGAGGCAGCTATTGTTCAGGCCCATAACATCTACTGGCACAGCACTGCTGAGATGCCCCTTCAATAGCTCCTGGGAAGCATCAACGACCCAGAAATCCTCAATGTCATATTGCGTATACCTAGTTGATTCTATACTCGGACACCGTGGGAATCGTGCTTCCCATAGCTCGAGGCAGTCCGACGGAAGACTAAAACTGTGGTCAACTCGCAGCTGCAGTATGGGATTGGTTCCGGACTGTCATTTGGGAAGGCGTAAGGTTACGTCACGGTTCGATTCATACCAGCAGAATGACCGTGTTCCACTGAATGCCGAAACACCCGCTTTCTGGCTAACCTAAGATCGTCTATTCATCCTAATATCAATATGGTATCCTCTTCCTGCACCAACCCCTCTACCATCCCAACGCATCACCTAACCATCAACCGCCTCCACATAATTCGCCGGAAAACTCCCCTGAACACCTCCAATCTCACCCTCGGCCCACCCATCGCCTTGATCCTCTTTCACCAGCAAAATCACATCACCCTCCCGAATCGACAACTCAACTTCAGTCTGCGCTTCATAGTCATACAGCGCCTTGACATATTTCAGTCGCTTGGCACCACGTTTCGGTGCAACAGCTGGTCCCTTTTTCTTGAGTGAGGAAGCCATACTGGAGATCGATAATGTTCTCGAATGTGCCGCTCCGGGGGTAGATGCAGGAGCAGCGGCAGCGGCAGCGGGCGAAGGTGGGGGGTTGAGCGTAACGTAACTCGCAGGCACCACACCCTCCCGTCCCCCAATCCTTCCGGTCATCCACCCACTCCCGTCGTCCGCTACGACGACCTCGACCTCATCGCCCTCATTCACGCTCAACTCCGTCTCATCATTCGCTTGCCACGCGAAATTCACTCTGGCAGTCTGCACCTGCTTCGAAGTCGCGGCAGGTGGTAACGAGCGCTCGATACTCCCTATCCCAAACGGCGACGCGATCTCACGACGTGGCGAGCCTGGCGTTCGGGCAGCGTTGACAATATTGCTATACACCGAATTCGTCACCGAACTCTGCGTACTCGTCCTCGACAACGTCCCCGGGCCCTCCTCGCCATCACTCACAGCTCCCGCAGCTTTACTCTTCCTCTTATCCTTCTTGGAGGTTTTCTGAACGACTTGACCTGGACAACTCGCCGGAACCTTCATCTCGCATTTTGCGTGACACGCGAAGCCACACGCACGACACACGAAGCCCTGTTTGGCCAGGCCCCAGATTGTGCCTTGGCAGAAACCACAGGTCGTTGGGATGGTGAATGAGGCGCTCTTGAAATCATGAGGGGCGGAGTTGAGGTCGAGATCGCCGACTGCGGCGTGGACTGTGTCGAGCTCAATTTGGAGCGCGAGGCGGCGGGAGTCGAGGATCGTCACTGCGCGTTGACTTTCGAGGAGGTTGGCGGCAACTTCGTCACCGTTGCCTAAACTCGGGGTTTTGGTATATGCGTCGCGTAGGTTTTTGAGCCCTTCAATTTCCCGTTTCTTAGCCTCGACAGTCGCGTTCATATCCCGTAACTCTCCACGACTCTTCCCCACCAAGTTCCGCAAGTACACTTTCGATGCATCACTCGTGTCGATCGCATCAGAATCATGCCAAATCGGACTCGGCTGGAACGCGAATTCCGCAGGCTCTAACCACCCCCCAGCATTATGCTTGACAAACATCGTCGAGTCCAACACTGGATCATTCCTCGCGACCGCCGCAACGGTATTCTCCAAATGAAACTTCGACCGATCATAACACGCAATCTCCAATGTCGCCGCGAGCGTAAACAGCTCATTCACCTTCCTCGTCCTCGCCTCACTCAAATTCTGCATCGAATCCAGTACCAACGGCACATCCCCGTGGAAATACTTCTGTTTAGCGGCGTTCGCGACACGGATGGCGATGATGTAGGTGTTCTTGGCGTTGTTCATGTCGAGGGAATATTGGTGGAAGTGTTTTTGGGCTTTTGCGGAGTCGGTTGCGGTCTCTTGTTTTCGGCGGGCGGATTCGACGGATTGGCAGCATTCGTCGTATTTCGCTTTGGCTTTTTTGAGATCGGAGTAGATTTTATCGCGGTCTTCCAACAACTTCTCGGCAAATGTGACGTGTTTCTTCCGCATGTCCTCGCTCTTCAGTTGTACACCCTTCAACCCCTCCGCAATCTGCAGACTCAACTCTTCCGATAACCTCCCCCGTTCTCGTGCCAAATTCTCGACTTCACCAAGGATGTTGGTCCACGTCGTCATCGTCGCACTCTCCAGACTCCCAGGCGTAACTCTCGGCTCCTCGCCAACACTCACAACACTAGCTTTCTTCGCCTTCCGTTCAAAGTACTTCTTACTCAACACCGACAATTTCTGGGAGTACTCCTTCTCGATTGCGCATCGTTCTTTGTAGAATTCCCGGATATCGGTGAGGAAGGCGTTGTTTTGGGCGACCCATGCGTCGGTGGGCTTGAATGCGTCCTTCAGTTCTGCGCCGAAGGATGTTCGGGGTTCGTTATAGGATGGCATGGAGGGCATTGAGGATGTTGGTTGAGCTAGGTCGGCGGCTTCGGCCTCATCCCAGTCGGCCATTCTGAAGCTACTGGTATGTACGATCTATGTGCGAAAAATTGAAAGTAGCGAGTGTATGCTGCGGAAAGGGTGGTGCGGTGAATGCTGTCAAGTCGTACTCGCGATGGTGTGGGGAACGCGGCGGTGTACCGTACCGCGGAGCCCGGTGACGTGCGGGTGTAGTCAAGGAGGTCCATTGTCTGAAAACACAGAAGACTGAAGAGTCTAAACAAGAAAAAATCAATGGTAATTTTCGTTCTACTGGCGAGCGTGACGGGGTGGCCCCTGCCTCGCCCGGAAGTCCGCTGTCGCATCGCAACCTTAATTACTCCAGCAGCAAACATCCCTGTCAATTCACGTGCACCCCCATATCAAGTAATCCATCATGTCATCCTGGGCAGACGATGTCGAAGAGGAACTCAACACAACCTCTCCTCCTCCCACAACTACCACCCCCTCCTTCGCCGACCGCCTAGGACCAAAGACAACAGATCAACCATCCAGCACGATGGGGCCCGAACCTACCGCAGTTGAGAATGGCCAGATCCAGCAAGACGACAACGAGGAGGTAAATGACCTCATCAAGAACCAACACACCGTCACCGTCAAGCTCGTCGACCAACAAGCAGACCCCAACTCGCCCCTCTACTCTATCAAAACCTTTGAAGAGCTGCACCTGTCCGAGCCTCTCCTCAAGGGTCTCTACTCCATGAAATTCAACAAACCATCAAAGATCCAGGAGAAAGCGTTGCCGCTCTTGTTATCCAACCCCCCGCGAAACATGATCGGACAATCACAGTCCGGAACCGGAAAGACCGCTGCGTTCGCATTGACGATGCTTTCCCGCGTCGACCCCAAGATCCAAGCCCCACAAGCAGTGTGTCTCGCACCCTCCCGCGAACTCGCGATTCAAATCCAAGACGTCGTCTCAACCATGGCCAAATTCATGCCCGAGATCAAAATCCAGCTCGCGGCAAAAGAGTCCGTGGCAAAAGGCGCAACCGTCGACGCACAAATCGTCGTCGGAACCCCAGGAACCGTACTCGAACTCTGCAAGAGGAAGCAGATGAACGTCTCACAAGTCAAGGTCTTCGTATTGGACGAGGCAGACGAGATGATCAACCAACAAGGCCTGGGCGAGCAATCCCTTCGTTGCAAAAACACCGTCGGCCGAAACGCCCAAATTGTCCTCTTCTCCGCTACATTCCCCGAAGCAGTCCGGATGTACGCCCAGAAATTCGCCCCAGAAGCGAACCAAATTGAACTCAAACGCGAGGAACTCAGCGTAGAGGGAATCCGTCAACTCTGGATGGACTGCAAATCCCAATCCCACAAATACGATGTCCTGGCCGAACTTTACAATGTCCTGACAATCGGGCAATCCATCATTTTCGCGCGGACAAAGGCGAGCGTTATGGAGATCGCGAAGAGGTTGGAGGCGGATGGACATGCGTGTGTTGCGTTGACGGGTGATTTGGAGCCTACACAGCGTGACCACGTCATGTCCTCCTTCCGTGACGGTTCGCACAAAGTCCTTATCACAACCAACGTCATCGCCCGCGGAATCGACGTCCTCCAAGTCAACATGGTGGTAAACTACGACATGCCTCTCACCCCTCCCCCCGAGTCCAGACCCGACCCTGCGACGTATTTGCACCGTATTGGGCGAACGGGAAGGTTTGGAAGGATTGGGGTTAGTATTAATTTCGTGTGTGATGAGAGGAGTTTACGGGAGATGCAGGCGATTGAGAGGTATCTTGGGGTGAAGATGATCAAGGTTCCGACGGATGATGTGGAGGAGACGGAGAAGGTTATAAAGGCTGCTTTGAAGGTTTAGAGACGGTCTTTTTGGACGGCAAAAATGAGGAACGAGGATGATGATGATAAAATGACATGAATTTTAATACGGTACACCGCTAAATCTCGTTCAAATGCAAGATAGGACGCCCTCTCCTTATCCCACTATAACCGAAAAGATACCCTGTCACGACCAGCGCCCGGTTACCAGTTATTAGTCCGTTTCCCATCTTTCTCCCTCCTCAACTCAGTTATCAGGAGCTCCTTGTTGCAGTATGCAGCACTATTCCTCATCACGTTTATGTTAATCGACGTACCCTATCCCCAAAAAAAACACTCAGATCATGCGAAAATCTCAAACAAACTCCAAATCATCACTATCACTTTCCTCAACAGCCTTCTGTACCTCCTTCCCCTTCACCTTTGCCGGACTCAACCTAACCTCCCCACTCGCAACCCCACCCTGCAACAACCCCTCCACATTCGGCGGTCCACCAGCTCGATACATCCCCTCCCTCCTCTTCGTCGGATCAAATCCAAGCCGTCGAACATGCTGTGCCGAAAACGCACTCCCACTCGATCCCTCCCCCTGTGATGGAGACACCACGACCCCTTCCCCGGACTGGATCGACATGTATTCAGCACCGACCCCACCTCCGGAGACTTTCGCGAGCTTCTTCATCGTTTCCAACTCCTTCTTCCGATCTTCGAGGTCTTTTTTGAGTTTGGCTTTGCGGGCTGCGGTTGAGGCTGGGTCGTCGTCGAAGAAGTGGGAGGAGGCGTAGGCGGCGGGCATGACGTACGTTTTTGCGCCCGTGCCTTTGTTTACCCAATCTGCTCTTCCACCATCGCTGGGTAATAAGCCTGTTCCGCGTGCGTCGCCTCCATAACTACCACCACCACCACCACCACCTCCACCTCCCCTACCACCTCTTCCTCCTCCTCCACCTCGTCGCGGCTCATTCGACACAGCCAACTCCATCCTCCCACTCCTAATCTTCTTCAAATTCATATCAACATGAAACCCACACCACTCCCCCTTCTGTAAATCAACCCACATCTTACACCTCCCCCCATCCTTCTTCATCGCACTACAAACCCCCAAATCCCTCGACCTCCCAATCTCGAGCAACTGGTCTTCAGGTTCAGAGAGGTTGAGAGAGAATGTGACAGCGGTGCTGACGCGTGGTTTCATGACGGCCGGGTTGAGGAGTGCGATGAGCGTCCCCCGGGTGACTTTCCAGAATTTCTCGAAAGCGGGGCCGAAGAGGAAGATTTCGATGTCGTATTTTAGGTCGGTGAGGGTTAGGACTAGGTATTTTCTTTGTTCGCCTTTGGAGGCTGTGCGGACGTCTGATTTCGAGGCGATGATGCCGAGGAGGATCCAATCTCCCACGACGTCGGGTGCCTCGAATGCTGGCCCCGTAACTGTTTTCAAGAGATCTGGGATGGTGAAGAGGGTTCGGCCCCTAAAGTGTTCGGATAGGTCTTCTTTGTCGATGAGTTGTTTCGTTAGGTATTGCTTTGAATATGGTTCCAGGATTCCGCCTGTAGGTTTCTCGAGAACGATGTCTGCCTCTTGTAGTTGATGCTGTGACTTGGCTTGTGGAAACTCGAATGATGCAGCCAGGATAGCCTCTCTCGCTCTCCTCCCCTCCTCCACTGCGCCGATCATCTGCACCGGAACCTTCTCATGGCCTGGTTGCTGTACTGGCGTAGGCCGTGAAGTCTGAGTTGGCGGTGTGACAGGTCTTGCTATAGGCGCAAATCCCTTCGATCTACTCTCCTTCAACAACACCTCCCTCTCCCTCCTCCTCCTCTCCTCCTCCTTCGCCTCCGCCAGACGGTCGTTAAACGTCTTCAACGGTCTCGGTGGAGTCTTTGATGTAAAATCTGGCTGCGTGGGCGGTTTCCTTAAAGAGATGTCGCGACCGGTGAGGCCACGGTCGAGGTTTAGGAGGACTCGAGCAGGGGAGCGGGAGGGTGATTGTGCGTGTATTGGTGGTTTTTGCGGGGAGGGCGTAGGTGACTTTGGTACTTGCAGAGCATCGATTTCTGCTGCTTTTCGCTTCCGGGCTTTTTCTTTTTGGACCTTTTTGAGGGCGAGCTGGGCTTTGATCTCGGCGAGTTTAAGTTCGAGGGTTTCTGTGGTGGTCTCCCCGTTAGACATGATTGACATCAGGCAGACGAGGGAAGCGGGCCACCTTCATCCTCGTCTTCATCTTCGTCACTACTAGCGACGTGCGGGATCTTCGCACTCTTCCGTAGTGGACTTGGCGATAATGGAGCTTCCAGCGCTGCTCTCTTCCGCTGACTTGGCGGTGAAGATATGATGTGAGCTTCATGAGGCGATGCTGGAGGCCACGGAACATCTACGCCGTAATTAGTTGAGCAGCCAGAAGCTCCAATGGGATCGCGTACCTTGTTGCGACATCCTGGTTGAGGTCTCAATGACAGCGACGGTGAAGTACACGTACAACTGAGTCCTAACCTTATTTCAGTCAGTCTCGTTTCGCATGTGTGGCTCTGGCCCGCCTGCAGACGTCCAAGACAACCTGGCAGCTGGGCAACCAACCACCACCACAAACGAACCCGTCACCGAAAGGCACGCATTGAACGCCTAGACAAAGGCTCAATCGGTATCTTTGCGTATCATAGCGTACGGCTGTTACGCGTTTCCGTCATCCGCGAGCGATTCCTTGGCTCGCTCGGCCTTCGCGGTAACGTTATCTTTGTTGAGCCTTCTCGCCGCGATTCGAGTCGAAAGTTGCAGATACACGACAAAAGCTTTCAATTCACTGTTCGTTCCCGACGTTCGCTACATACATTTACGCAAGACGCATATTCCCCGATCATCTCGGTTAAACGTAGTCGCTGTCAATCGCTTAATCTCGCAAAGCACCAACGAGCAGCATTCAATCACAACATCAGTCAGCTGCAGCTCAATACCCAAGCGTCACCACGACTCATCCAAGATCGCATAATCGCATGTCATACACGCCGGGCTTGGAGCCGGATTCTCCACCATCGCGAGCGAGTCTTGTGCAATGGTGGAAGCAATTCAAAACAAAACCCGCAAAGAAGCCGGAGGGTCCGAAAGGTGGGTACTTGTATCAGCATATAACCGCATTCAGAGGAGCAGGAACTAAATGGTGGCAACAGGCATCTTCAACGTACCACTTCAGGAATCAATCAAGTATGCGCATGTCGCCATCTCACTGACAGACCCTAATGGCGAGTCGTTCGTGTACGGCTACATCCCCATCGTCATAGCAAAATGCGGCGTCTTTCTCAAATCCCAAGGTCTCGACACAGAAGGAGTCTTCCGAATCTCAGGTAGCGCAAAACGCATCAAGGAACTCCAACTAATCTTCGACTCGCCGCCGAAATACGGAAAGAACATGGATTGGAGGGGATACACCGTGCACGACGCCGCGAACGTTCTTCGAAGATACCTCAACCAACTACCAGAACCAATTGTCCCCCACGACTTTTACGAACAATTCCGCTCACCGATCGTGGAGGAACCCTACAACGAAACCCACGCAATCGAAGCCTACCAATACCTCATCTGCCTCCTCCCCTCCCTAAACCGACAACTCCTCCTCTACATCCTCGACCTCCTCGCCGTCTTCGCCTCAAAAGCAAACGAAAACCTAATGACAGCAGAAAACCTCGCAGCAATCTTCCAACCCGGGATCATCTCCCACCCAAACCACGACATGAGTCCAGACGAGTATCGGATTTGTCAGAAAGTGTTGATATTCTTGATTGAGCACCAGGATCACTTCTTATTGGGGATGGGACCTACGGGGATGCATCAACAACCACCGACACCGCCTGGCGAGACACGCGGGGCACGGAGACAGACTGCGTTGGGCATGGGTATGCCACCACAGAAAGCCGCTGACCTCCGCCGCTCACGGACGATCACGCCAACTAACTCCGTAGCGAACGCGGCAGCAGTACGCCGAAATGCGAGTATCACCTCTTCACGAGTTGGTTCACCCTCTGGCCATGGGAGTTCAGTCGCGAACGTGAGTCGGAGTAATACGTTACCGAGTAAGAGACGGATGGTACCGGGTACTGCTGCTGGCGGGGCAGTGATGACGCCGACGAGGGAGGGGAAGACGGGGAGTCCTAGTATTCACGGGTCGCCGTCGCCGTTGGGGCCGGGGACGCCGGTGGATAAGTCGCCGAGGCCGTCTGGGCAAGTGGAGCGAGAAGATGTGGATGAGCCTGGTGTGGGTGTGGAGGCGGTACAGGTGCAGGTGCAGGTGCAGACACCACCTCAGCAACAGCAGGGATTTGCGAGACCGTTGGTTAACCCTTTGCATCACGAGGCTGCGGCTACAGCGCTTGAGCGCGGAATGCAGACCGGTGAGGTGGTATCAGAGTGTGTACCACCATCTACACCAGCCGTTGTACCCGTCGCGATGGCGCCAGCGCTGAAGATTACCCGGCCGGGTTTGATGGCAAGATCGAGCAGTTACCAAGAAGACCTCCACCCCTCACCACCACGAGACGACATAACACACGCCGGATTGGACACCCACCAACACCCACGCGAAGAACTCGCCGACGTCAAAGTCCCCTACACAACCCTCGAAGTCGAATCATCCCCTGCACCCTCAGCACCAGTCTCCTCCCCCTCCTCGCCATCAAAACTGCACAATTTGGGCCAACGACTGAGTTTTGGGTTGAGACATAAGAAGAGTGAGGATAGCCATACACCGACGTCGTCTGTGACGAGTTTGGGGTCTTCGCAGGTGCCGTGGACGGCAAGTCCTGTACGGGGGGCGTCACCGTTGCATTACCCGCCTTCACTGACGCCTGGGCATGTACAAACACAACCATCGCTGCAGCCGCAGCCGCTACAGCTGACGACGAGTGGGCAGCTGGCGTACCAGCACCAGCCACAGCGGCATACACGCCTCCACTCCAACTCGCTGAGTTCGACGGAGTTTAGTGCGAGTGCAGCGAGTAGTCGGCGGAGTTCGGTCGTTTCCGTAACAGGTCAGGGAATGGAATCTTCTTCGGGGCGGTTACGTGCGCAAACATCTCTTCCTGGGCTCCAACAGCAGGGGCAGGGTCGGCCGGGCATAGGACAGCGTGTACCCTCTGCCTCAAACCTCCGGCCTGAGGACGCAATAGGCATGTCCATCCCGCATTCAGGATCCGAGGGAAGAGAGGTGCGGAATAAGGATAGTCAAGGGAGTTTGGGGATGATGAGTACGAGTCCTGCGGGGAAACTTGGACAGTGGTTTAGGAAGAAGAGGAGTGAGAGGGGGAGTATTAGTAGTGTGAGTCAGAGTGGGGTTGGGGAGGGGGGTGAGGAGGGCGGTCGATGATGAGGGGGAGACATAATGACATTGCAAAGAAAGTGTGCGGCTTTGGAAGTGAGAAATTGATGGGAATATGGGTGATTGGTTGATTGATTTGAATTGATTGAGAGGCTGCGTAAAGCCTATTCGTGTTGACGTCGCGTCTCGTTGCGCGTTATTTATTTTACTTTCTTTTTTTGTTGCGGGTGTTATTGTGAGCGTTTGTCTCGTTTTGCAATTGTTTGGATTTTGCTTTCGCGATCGGGTTGATGATTCTTGTTCTTGCACGTTTGGAAGCTTTCATACGCATATTTCATAATCCTCAAGAGTCTTTGGTATATGTGAATGAATAATAGTGACCCTTTTGGAAAAACAAGATAGAACTCCGTTGACGCCGTTGTACCCACTTCCTTTTCTCCTCTTTCCCCATACCCTTCTCCGACGACTATACTGAGGAAAGATACGCTGCGAGGTGTCTATCAAACATCTCACACCTAACGGGCATCTCAACCTGATAAAACGGATTCTTCATAACATAATCCGTGTACAACTCATACACCCTCCGAGCCACACTCTCCGAATTCGGTTGTCGTGGTTCGGTAAATAGGAGAAATTTCGTGCCTGTACGGGTTTGGAAGCATTGGATGCGGAAGTTTTCTGTTTCGAGGGATTCGATGCCGGAGGAGTGGGGGAGGGGGGAGATTTGTGCGGTGATGGCGTGGACGCTGCGAGCGGAGCGAGCATGCGTTAAGAGGAGGGGAGGAAGGAGAACGGTAGAGGGAGAGTAACTTACCCGTGGAAAGTTCCGGCGAGGACGAGGTAGTCGTTTGACGACAACTTGGCCAACCCGCCCTTCTCAGGCTCCGTGAAGTTGCGCTGGTAGATTAGACCGCCGGCCTATCCAGACACGTTCAGCATACAATCCAACAGCATGTATATTCCCTCGCACCTTGTTGATGATGTACAGCGAAAAGATCATGGTTAATGGTCAATGGTCATCGACTTCGTCTCAGCCGGTTGAGCTCGAGTCCACGGCTCCCGCATGAAGCTGCATGAACCCGCATAACCTCCAAACGCGACGCCGGTACGCTGATACAGCATACACCCCGTCCAACAGCATAGAAGCATACATAATGGACTCACACAGACCAACACGACAAATCAGAAGAGGGCAGGAAGAAGGTACCGTTACCTCATCGAGGGTCTGGGTATCCAGCTGACAAAGGGTACAGAGGATGCAGCGACACTGAAGTTGGGCGCGTTTAATAATGTCACGGCATTGACGGTATCGGAAGCAAAAGTTATTCTGGAGCAGCTGCAGAAGGATAAGAAGGATGCGACGCTAAACGAGTACGTACCCCCTCCCCTACTTTCCCCATGTGTTTCCCGCTGGCCGAGTGCTCCACATGATGGCCGAGGCTCCCCTCATGGGTGTTGAGTGCCCACCTCCGTCCGCATGCTTATTCCCTACTTACAGAATCCAACAAAAAACCCAAGACTACGTCTCCCTCTTCTCCCGCTTCCGCACCTCCGAAATCGTCCAAGCCGTCGACCGCGTCGTCCGACACCCCGGCAACCCATACGAACCCTATGAGGCCGCGCAGTTAGCGACGCTGTGTTGTGAAGAGGCGGAAGAGGCAAAGTATTTGATTCCTAGTTTGGCGGGGAAGGTGGAGGATGAGGTGTTGCAGCAGTTGTTGGATGAGCTGAGTAGTTTGAGGAGGGTGTGATCTCATTTTGGAGGGTGGAAGGAAACACAAAAAGTCGCCCATGGAACGGGTCAATGGGTGCACCGCGGTATATGCTGCGGTGACAGTCGAGAGCGAGTAAGCAGGCATCTGCGTATGGAGGCTTGTTCTATTTTTGGGGGGGGGGGGGGGGGGTATACGACCTTAACACAGGTCCAAAACAAAGGCACTCTAAGATCTTCTCTAACGTCCAATATCCACCCCGCTCAATACAACTCCTCCTCCTCCGTCACCACCCGTATCTCAGACTCCCTAATCCCAACCTGATCATCCTCAAACAAAAATCTCCCCCTCAGCTTTTCACCTCCCAACACCCTCGGCCACCAATATCTATCACCCGTCCACATCTCCCCATACGGTATCTCATCTTCCCTGAACCATTTTGGTACCATCTCAGGGGAGGGTTTGGGGAGGCCGTGAAGGGTGGGGGAGTAGGTTGGCAGGAGGAGGACGTGGGTGTGGAGGAGTGTGGGGGAGGAGGTGAAGGCGAAGGTTAGATGCGCTACTTTGACTAGTTCTTCTTCTCTTACTGTCAAGCCGCATTCCTCCTGTTCATGCTCTTAGTATATTGTTCGAGGAGAGAGGGAGGGAGTTTGGGGAGAGTAGGTAGATAACGGACCTGTACTTCCCGAACAGCAGCTTGCAAAACAGTTTCCCCAGGCTCGAGTTTCCCGCCGAAACCGTTCCATTTTCCTTGGCCAAGGCCGCGCTGTTTCATTCCCAACAGCATCTATACCAGTGTCAATCCTGTCCTGTCCTTAGGCGCGGGGATATGAGGGCGGACCTTTCGGTTCTCTCGATCGTGAATGATGCACAACGTTAGATCTTTTGAGTATGGGCGGTCGTAGCGTTCGTATTGTTTGTCTTCGATGACGACCAACGGGGTCGAGCTGCTCGTGTTCGCCAACGTCATCACAGCGAATGTGAGTGTGAGGATCAAGGAGGAGGTCTTGTTTCGGGGTTTGTACACACCGCGGCCGAGGAACCGAAGTTGCGCTCAATTGCAAGCTTTGGCACCTGCAGGTGTAACGAAGATATACCTAGCCATATTCGGCAAATCGAGTTGGCCCCGAGAAGGGGGATGAAGACAAATTGAAACCTGGGTGGAGCTGTGTTCGAGTACAGGTTTTGTAGCGTCTTGCCTCTTGGTGAGGAAGATGCTTACGGCCGAGCCTGGCCGAGCGTGGGAACTCGAATGATATCATGATCGAAATGAAAGTGCTTACCGCCGTTGCGGTATCGTTGCTTGCTGAAGTTGTTTATGCGCTGCCAGAGGCTCAAGAACGTGAGACTTGCTGGCTCAGTGCACCATCCTCCATGTTAAAGCTCAAAAGAAACCTGTGCTCGGGTGTGCAGAAGAGAACGAAGTGCACACCAGCAAATCAAACACAGACAATGCACACCCTCTCACTGACTCCAGAGAGCAAGTAACAACAAGTGCATGAAGAGCAGATTGCGGAAATCAATCAAGACAGGGACAATTGCCCTGAATAAGGCCCCCAAAAAGACAAAAACGTGTATGCCCTCGGCGAGGATCGAACTCGCGATCTCCCCGTACCCGCTTGGTAGCAGATATGAGCAGGGCGCTCTAACCAGCTGAGCCACGAAGGCGAAGGCGATGTCTTGCAAACCTTGTTGTCAAACGGATACAACCAACTAAGAGAACATCTATCGATCACGGCAACCAGGCTGCCCTGAGATGAGAGTCCCTAGGCTATCCTCGTTCAATCCCTCGCCTGGGTGTTCTGCGGCGTATCAACGAGCTCTTGGAGCCCCTTGGCGGCGTACCAAAGCTCCACGCCTCGTCTGTTCCTTCTCGCGTCGGCGTCCCCGATCGCGACCCCCGCACTTCGGCCGTGGTATATACGACGCTCCCCCCCCCCGCGGTCCTCGCCTACAACTCCCACAACTCCCACGCTCCCCACCACCACCTTCTCCCACCCGTATTCTATCCAACACTCCCCACCATAGCAGCAGCAGCCATGTCAGACTCTTCTCCAAAGTCAAGCGATGCCGACAAAATCGCTTACCTCACCTCTATCCTCACCTCCCCCCTCATGTCCTCCGGTCACCAAAAACACCTCCTCCGAACCCTCAAGGCGGTGTCAGTTGACGACGACTGGAATATCGTCTTGGAGATGGAGGTAGATGACGAACTGTGTAACCCGATGGGGAATTTGCATGGTGGGGCGATGGCGCTGATTGTTGATGTTTGTACGAGTTTTAGTGGGATGGGGAGGGGAATCGGTAAGCACGAGGACTGCCCCTCTAAGTGCCGATCTGGGTGTGCTGATAATAGTGATAGGTATAGCGGTATCGAGGAATTTGTCCGTGAGCTACCTCCGACCAGCACCGAGTGGGTGTAAGATTCAAATTGAGACGGAGGTGGTGAGTATCAGTAAACGGATGACGCTGTATCGATGTACAATCAGGGATGCAGAGACGAAGAAGATCATTGCGATTGGGGAGCATGACAAAGCAATTCTTGGTGGTTCACATAAGTTGTAGCAGAGGAATAGAATGACAAGATGAATAAGAAATGCATGGTATTGGTAACACGGGGTATCAAAAATCCAAAAGAAACAGATAGCACATACTCATACACGACAATCTTATCTCATCTTACAAGAAGCCGCCCGCAGCTCTCTTCAATCCTCAAGAAGATCCCATGGCCAGCTTAAGCCCAAAGGTCAATAACAGCACGACCAGAGATCTTACCCTTGATCAAATCATCAAGCGTCTCCTCGAGCTCCGACAACTTGTGAACAGCAACAGTAGGCTTAACCAAACCCCTAGCCGCAAAGTCCAAAGCCTCCTCCATGTCACCACGGGTACCGACATTGGATCCAACGATGCGAGTACCGTTGGCGAAGAGCGTCATGGGTGTGATCTTGATCTCGACGTGGCCTCCAGGAAGACCGACAGCGACCATGGTTCCATTCTTGCCGCAGAGGAGGGGAGCAGTGGCGTACCCCGAAGCGGACGCAGCGACGACAACAACGGCATGACACATCTTCCCACCCGTGATCTCCTTGACAGCACCCACCACATCCTTGGTCTTGGTAAAATCAACGAAAGCCTCCGCACCCAACTTCTTCGCAAGCTTCTCCTTATCCTCGCCTCCGTCGATACCAATAACGCGAAGCCCCATCGCACGAGCATACTGCACACCCAAATGTCCCAACCCACCACCAGCACCAATGATAGCAACAGTCTGACCCGGCTTCGCCTCACTAACCTTCAACGCCTTATAAACCGTAACACCACCACAAAGCACAGGCCCAACATCAACATCATCGATCCCCTCAGGGACCTTAATCAAATAATTCGTCGGAACAATGGCGTATTGCTGGAAACTCCCGTCCGCATCACGGCCGTGGTTGGACTGGTTGGGACAACGGGTTTCGGTACCGTTACCCATGCACATAGTACAGACGGCACAGGTTTGGCGGATCCAGGCCATGCCGACTTTGTCGCCGACTGCGCAGTTTTGGACGTCGGGGCCGAGGGAGACGATGGAGCCCACGCCTTCGTGGCCGCCGACTTGGCAGAGCATGTCGGCGCCGGCGGCGGACCAGTCTCCGCGCATCAAGTGGGCGTCGGTGTGGCTATCATCACGAGCGTAAGCGAGTGTCGGAGCGAAGCGAGGGTCTGCGGGAAGCGATTGTACACGGATCCGGAGGAGGGACGACATACCAAACACCCGAGTGCGTAACCTTGACCAACACCTGTCCAGGCCCAGGCTTGGGGGTATCGATCTCCTCGATGACCATCTTGCAGTTCTCACCGGGGTTCTTGACCACAGCGGCGGTGTGCTTGGAAGGGATCTTTTGGGAGGACATCTTGTTTTGTTTGGTATTGCTTTGTCGTGTGAGGAGTTGTTTGGTTGAGGACGAGTTTGGAGGAGTAGGACGGGGTGGTACTTATACCCAAAAGATCCCAACGACTCGATCTCACAAAAGCGGGGGTGAGCGAGTGAGAGAGAGGTGGGGTCCGGACAAGGCGACAAGTCATCTGAACTGTAGCGTGCAGGGCCATTATACCTCACCCCACACGAACGTGATAACAAGGGTCTCCCACAATGGGTGATCGGAGATGACAATTGCCTGCACACCTTATTGAGTGTCGTGACTTGGCAACAACGCTGCGGTGTAACATGAGCGGGTCGTAGGAGTGTTGATCACGGTCATGCGCCGGTTCTGGATCGGAGGCGCTTTTGAGTGTTTGAACCCTGCGGCGGAAAAACACGGTCCCGATGCAGCAAGCAAAGCCTATAGGGTCCCAACAGATCGTACGCGTTGAGCATATGACGTATAAAACCGACTCACTTTCCAGGCATCAAGCGGGGAGTATCTCGGTTGCCTGATCCGAAGCACCAGGTAGCTTCTAGACCCCCAACCTGCGTACAGTAGGCGCAAACGCTCATACAAGTCCAAAACACAGCCAAGGTCAGCTGGTCGACCAGAACTCTTTAAATGGGATGGAGGACGAGAGGAGGAGATCAGTTGGCAATCTCGGACGGAAGGAGTTGCAGATCTCGAAGTCAATCGATTAGATAAGATGAAACGTACGCGTCGGCGCCGTGTCCGGGCCGTGCGGAGGAGACGGCCGTGTCGTCAGCGGGTCATGGCATTGATCAATTGGAAAGTAGACTGTCAAGTGTTGCGTCCGGCGGTCCTTTTGTCCTCTTGATACTAGCTACCAAGGTCCACCTCCTTCTTGTGAAAGTCACCTACAAGGTCCTGGTGAACTTCCCAAGCACATGTGAACACATTCTCCCACGTGCCCCCCTCATTGCTCCCCCACACTCAGCTAACACCTGGACATTTATTCCTCTCCATGTCTCGAAGCACTCTACCTCCCTCGAGCTATCCACACTCGCACTCACGGCTGCGGTCACGGACATCTGACCCCCGCGACCGAGCTCCAAGATCAATTGACGATGGCATCGATCCCGAACGACCCCTCCACCTAACCCTCCTTCCATCCCCCTCCCCACACGCTCTAATCCCCCTCCTAACCACCACCCTCCCAATCTACCTCACCCTCGACCCCGAACACCCCCGTCAACACCTCATAACTCTCACGCCAATCTTTGCGTACGCCGGACTGAGTGCCGTGGAGGGGTTATTGAGCTGGGAGTTGAGTCCGCCGGAGTATGAGGTGGAACTTGGGGGGATGGGACCGAGGAGAGGGGAGGGGGGGGTTGATGTCTGGGTGGTTGTGAGTACGGTATGCCACTCCCCTTCCTCAGGTCTCTGCTGGCACTTTTTCTTCCCAATCGAGCATCGTTGGCTGACGTGGCGAAGGGGAATAGGCCAGACGAATAGCAGCAGAGTTATTCGACCCAATACCAGCACCACTATCACACCTCTTATCCCCACTCCTGGATCCAATCACGTCCATCCACGACCCAACCACATCCCGACTCCTGCACAACTGGTATCTTGCACCAACCGTGCTTCCACCCTCCCGCACATCGACCGCAACGCTACTCCAGACACACTTCGGAGCCGGGGATATTGTTGTGTTGAGGGCGGAGGGGGAGTGGGTGGAGGGTGGGGAGCCGGATGGGTTCGAGCTCGAAGTGGATGGCATGCTAGCGCTCGGAGATACGGATGAGGACGGGGTGAAGGAGGCAATGGTTAGGTGGTCGAGTCAAGTTGTCGAGGATTGGAAACACCCAGCCGAACGTACCGGTCCCCACCTCCCTACCATCCTCACCTCCCTCCGCGGGATCCTCGCCTTAATGGGTACGGAGATGGGGGTTGAAGTCGAGGAGGTGTTCGAAAGTGCACGGAAAGCGAAGACAGTGGGGAGGAAGAATGAGGCAGTGATGGTCGGGGTTGTTGGTGTGTTGGAGCGGGTTCATCGGCACTTGCTAGAAGAGAAAGAGCTCGCATCCAGCACGCGCCGGCGTGAGAAGAAAGATGGGAGGACGTACACCGGTACGACGGATACCCACAAACAGTGCGATATCAGTTCGAGGACTGTTTATGATGAACTCGACGTACTTGAGAAAAGGTCTCGCAATATCGACCGTGTGACAAAGGCGCAAAACCGCGAGATGGCTACTGTCAAAAGGAGGATTGAGGAGCTTGAACGGAGGACGGCGGCGCGTGCTCTACACGAAGAAAAGAGCAAGAAAGAGACAGGTCATACTTTGAAGGTTGATGAAGGAGCAGATTGGGTTTTTTTGGCTTTATGTTTATTCTGCATTATCTTTAGCAACGTCTATCCAGACTTCTTGGCTTCGGGCGCATAGCCCGATAAGGCTCTATTCCAGGTATCATCCAAACAAACCTCCTCATCAATATCACTTCCTTTTGTCATGAAGCCATCAGTTCTCCGAGTTCTGCTCATCTCACTGCGCCTGAACCGCTCCCGTATCCATATCCACCCCCAGTACCAGCGCCCCCTCCTCCTCAGCCAACCTCTCCCTTTCCTCCTTCTGAACCTTCGCATGCTTCTCCGCAGCCTCCGTCATACACTCTCTAAAATCCGGAGCCAACCCATACTTCTCATGCCCACTCTTCTTCCCATAAGCAACCACCTGTGACGACCAATCCATCCTCATACCATAACCAGCCCTAAGAACCTGAGTCATATCGGCAAGCTCCTTATCCATTTGCGCACTCGGGAACCACCATGTGTGACCATCAGAGAAGTAATGAATATTCCGCCATTCCCAGCTGATGAGAGAGGAACATCGTACGTGGTGCTTGTAGACCGTGAGGAACGTGGCGCATACTGCTCCTCCCCGAAGACGAAGATGGGTTATTGGTAGGGGTTGGAGAAATTCAACTAGCGCGTTGGCCGTAAACGATGCGGATAACGGGACGCAGGGTTTATCTTTTGGCGTACCGTCCTGCCAATCCACGGTGTCGAGATTGAGTGTGAGAATGCGGAGAGACCTCAAGGAGAAGAGATGGTGAAGTGACGAACGAGTAGGGTAACGAGGACCGACACCTTCAGTATCGATTGATAGCTCACATGAAGTGTTTGACATTTCGTAGGCTTTCAGGAAGTGCCAATCTGAAACATTCTCGGTTCCGGATGCAGTGGGAACACTCGTAAGTCTCAAACGAGTAAACTGCGGACGATTTTCAGCAAGTATAGCGAGATTCATGGTCGAGATTGGAAGCACAATGGCGAATTCCGAGGATAGCATATCCCCAGTCGACGGTGACGGAGCCAAGCACCTTAGGAGGAGTTCAAGATGCTTCTCCTTCTCACCAATAACGAGCGTGCCACCGTACCTAATACGCTTCAGTAACGCCGAGCTCCAGGGATAGGCATAACCAAGGTTAAACGGAAATATCACTTCTGGCAGCGTGACTGATACCTGTTCCATAGACAGAGGCCAGATAAGAGTCTGCTCTTGCTCCCATTCGTCGAAGAACTCATGCAACATCTCAAGATCAAACTTCCCCAGTTTGGAAAGCTCCCAAATTAAGTGAATCGGGCTCGCATACATGACCTTGTAGAACGCCTCGATTTCTCGGTCAGTCGCCCACACAAAGTCCATACTCAATACTTGGATGGAGGAGTCACGGATAGCCTCCCACTCGGCTTCAGACACCCCACCGATCCTGCGTGTAGCACGGTGGAGGCAGAGAACATTGAGGTTGCGAAACAAGGGGACGAAAGCAAGGATAGGGCTGATATGGTGCTTTTGGTAACCTGAAACAAAGCGTTGCTCGGTGTTTATCGCGTTGGGTGCGTTCTCCCCCCAAAACTGTTGGCAGCCAAGAACGAGGACGGAGACGGAAAGACGACCTGTACCGGTAGCGTACTTGCGTTGAAGCCAACCGACTCTGGTACTAATCAACCCCATGAGATTCAGAGAGTCAATATTTTCAGGCATCAAGCTCCATGAACGCTCGAACTCATCGCCGGTGAGGTGCATCATCGCTTCTTCGTCAGCAGCCGGCCAGGACCTCACGTGGGCGGCATTCTTAGCATTCAATCGCTTGAAGAAAGTAACTGAAGCCTCTGTGGAGACGGTAGGGTTGGTGTACAAATGGTAAGGAACGAGCGAGTTGCATCGCTTGTCGAGGAGCGCAAAGATGGGTAGGTCAGCTTGATCGAGGAAGGAGCATATATGCTCAACAATCTCGGTCGGAAGCGTCTGAAAAGTTCGCGTAGTTTGATTAGAAGACGTAAAGTTCGGCATGGCAAGAAGGGATGCGAAAAGAATTGTCGATGATATTTATGGGGATGTAGGGGATGTATGCTGTGCAAAGCTCGAATAAGCTGTAGTGAGTTGAGCGAGAGAGTAAAGCAATGGCAAAAAGCAAGATCGAGAAGAGCAAGTGGTTAGGGTTAGGAGTGCTGAGCTGCCTTCCTGCTACTTCGAGGTCCAAAGAGCGCCGATGTCGTGCGAAACCAGGGGACGCACCATCGATCTCGCGCGGGAACTTTCCCACGTTCACCCGTCGCCACTCAACCTCGAACCCTCCCCTTACCGCCTTATCGCCCAGCTGCTGGACCGCGGCCGGCCAAATGCCCAAGTCGAATAGGGGAGAAGCACCCACTCACTCACTCAAACCCTATGCCGACCCTCCCCATTCCATCATGACGCGTATTTGCCGGGACATGCATCACTGTGCATCCACTGCACCCGTGCTGCACAACCGCGTAACCAGACCGAGGGGTTCTTCTCGCCGACTTGGCGAAATGTACCTGGTAGACAACGACTCTGTATAAGAGACGATAGAGAAGATATGTCGACTGCACCATCCGGTACGTTCTGCTTGAAGGTGGTGATGCAGATTGAAGGGCGTTGGCTGACGGAGGGTGACAGCTCGCTTTTCCTTCGCTCGGAGTGGGGTACCGCAGAATATTGGTCATAGAGGGTATGCCTGAACCTGCCTGGATCCATATCAATCTTCTGACCTGGTCCGACATAGTTACAAAGCCCTCTACCCCGAAAACACCCTTCTCGCAATGCGTGAAGCAATCCGCGCCGGCGCCTCCGCAATCGAGACGGATATCCACCTCTCCAAAGATGGGACTGTGGTGATTTGCCACGATCCCTCTGTTGACCGAGTTTTTGATGGAGAGGGTTTGGTGGCGGCTAAAACGGATGAGGAGTTAAGGCGGTTGAGGACGAAGAAGGCGCCGCATGAGGGGATGCCGACGTTGAGGGATGTGTTGAAGATGGTTACGTCGGAGAAGGAGTACGAAGATGTGTGGTTGCTGCTCGATACGAAGGTGCAGTGCTCTAAACCTAATTTGTTCCGAACTAAGCTGATGTAACATTGTACAGATGGACAACCCCAAATCCGTTATCGAAAAGATCGGCGATACGCTGAAAAGCGTCAACCCCTCCATGACCTATTGGTCCTCCCGCATCCTCCTCGGCATCTGGCACCCGAAATTCCTTCCTGCTTGCGCGACACACTTACCCGAACTTCCCATCACCAATATCTCCCTCACACTTTCCATCACGAACAAATATTTCCCCCTCCACCATCCGCAAATATCCGCATACAACATCCTTCTTCCCGCACTCTCCGGACTTGCCGGCCAGAAGTTCGTGAGGGATGCGCAGGACGCAGGGAAGAGCGTTTGTGTTTGGACGGTGAATGATGAGAAGTGGATGAGATGGGCACGTAAATTGGGGGTCGATGGTGTCATTACGGATGACGTTGCGCAGTTCAAGCAAATTGAGGGAGAGGATGAAAAGGAGAGTGACGGGGTGTTGATGGGACCGGAAGAGTGGAAGTGGAAGGCATGGGGGAAGGTTAAGTTCTGGGAGTATTTTGCATGGGGTTTCGGGTATTATAGGTTGTGGCAGTTCAGGGATCGTGGGGTGTGAAGGGTACACCAACCTATCACCAGATAAAGAAAGGGCACAATCGTCTTGACCCCCTCCCTGTAACTTTCATATGGCCGGGCTACAGCTGCACAGCTGCACAGCTGCACAGTGACGCGTGACTTGATCCTCGACGACGCGCCGCGCCTGATCAACACTCAACCCGCACAAACCACCAAGGTTCGTTACAAAGATGCGAACCTTCTCAAAGGCCTTCACGGGCCTTGTCCTCCTCCTCGCTTTTATCACCACTGTTTGCGCCTACGCCGAATACGCCTCCAACCCCGGATCAAAATCCGCCACCGCGAAATGTCCTTTCCTCCACAACCAGCCCGCCGCCCAAGATCCCGTCGCTCCATGCCCTCTCAAAGGAAAATGCCCCTTTTATGAGGCCGTCGTCAAGAAGGGCCCTGACGCCCACGCATCCGACATGCAAGTCGACTGGTCTAAGGCTTCGAATTGTCCCCTTGCGAAGGATTGCCCGTTCTTGAGGGATGCGGCTGAGAAGGGTGAGTTGACGCATGAGAGCCAGATTCCTAAGGATCACTTTTTGGGTATGTTGGAGAAGTGTCCAAGGTTGAAGACGAGTCCGCAGGCACGTCATCACGTTGCTGAGATCCTTGGTGTCGAGGGTGAGGTCGAGGCACATGAGCTCGCTCA
The DNA here is from genome assembly GCF_001661265.1 of Saitoella complicata NRRL Y-17804. Classification (NCBI taxonomy): domain Eukaryota; kingdom Fungi; phylum Ascomycota; class Saitoellomycetes; order Saitoellales; family Saitoellaceae; genus Saitoella; species Saitoella complicata. Next base: position 58,134 of record NW_017567004.1, read on the forward strand.
CGGCGGTGAACTCACTGGATGTCCTTACCTCGATAACGTGGAAAACACGGGTGAGCGCGCGACGTGGTCCAACTTCTACAAGGCGGCTGAGAAGTGCCCGTGGATCGGAGAGCATGGGTACCCGGCTGCCGCGTCCGCGATGGCAAACAGCCCGAAGGGGTACGAGGCTGCGATTCAGAAGTGTCCCATTGTGCAGGAGCTCAATGCAAAGAAGATGTCGGAGAAGAAGCCGGAGAGTGGGTTTATTAAGACGCTCTTCGCTTACCTCTTCCCTTCCAGCCCGGCGGTTAATGCGTTACTCGCTACTGCTTACATCTCTGGTCCGCCGAACTTGCTTCTCGCGTTGGTCCCCGCGGGAATTGACCCTGCCTCGCTTTCGACTCTTGTCGCTTTCGCTGTTGGTGGCCTTCTTGGAGACGTCTTCCTTCACTTGTTGCCTCAGACCTTCATGGGTGAGCCGAGTGAGACCGCTGTCCGTTTCGTCATGGTTGATGACAAAAAGAACTTGGTCCTCGGTGTCTGGATCTTCTTCGGATTCGCTATCTTCATCATCCTTGATAAATCCTTGCGCATCATGAACGGCGGTGAGGGTCATGGCCACTCTCATGGTCACGACCACGCTGCACCGGTTGAGAAGAGTGAGGCTTCTACGACCTCTTCTGATGTTACCACCACCCGCGAGTTGCGCAACAGGAAAGTCGATGTCAAAGCCCCCGCCACCTCTGCGGTCAAGGTCGAAGAACCAAAGCAGCAAATCAAATTCTCCGCTTACCTTAACCTCATCGCCGACGCCGCTCACAACTTCACCGATGGTCTCGCGCTCGCTTCCTCGTTTTACATCTCTCCTACGATTGGAGCTACCACTACCGCTGCTGTCTTCTTCCATGAGATCCCGCATGAGGTTGGTGATTTCGCGATTTTGATTCAGAGTGGTTTTACGAAGTCTCAAGCGATGATGTCTCAGTTCATCACTGCCGGTGGCGCCTTTGCGGGTACGCTTACTGGTATTGCTATTCAGCAGTTTTCCTCCAAGTCCGCTCTCGGTGCGTCGGAGGGGTTGTGGGGAACTTCGTTGCGTGCGGGTGATTTGGTATTGCCGTTCACGGCGGGAGGATTCTTGTATATTGCGACGAGTGTTGTGCCGGAGTTGTTGGAGGTTGGACCGAACAAGGGCCTTGAGATTAGGAAGATGATGTCGCAGATGGTTGCGATGTCTGTTGGCATTGCGTTCATGTATTTTATTAGTGACTAGACGTGTGTGGTCTTGGGAATCACGATCGTGTGAAAGTGGATCGGAGGAGCGCGGTGCACGGCATAGCAGGAGTGTTCGAACAGACATTACTTGTACGATAGCTGTAGCACAAAGCAAATGATTTTGAATACAGAATACTCGTCTACCTCATTGTGAGCACGTGGCGCAGGGTTCAATCGCGTATCTCGGGAACACGCAGCCCTCGGCCCTCCCCGCAATATGACCTTCCCGACGGGGTCACAGGACCGTCTGAGCAGGATGGCAGGCATGCTTCAAACCAACCCTCTACTCGTCTTCAACACCTCTGCCCCTTTCAAGCTCTCTCGTTGACGACCTTCAATCATGCCAAACGTAAACGACGGCGTCCAGACCTACGAACTCGGAAACTTCGAGCTCAAATGCGGCGTGACCCTCCCAAATGCCTTCGTCGCCTACAAGACCTTTGGCGATCCCTCGCTTCCTGCAATCATGTACCCAACCTGGTACTCCGGATCAATCGCTGACAATGAGTGGTTGATTGGCGAGGACATGGAGTTGAGCCCGAAGAAGTACTTTGTTATCATTGTTGCGATGTTTGGGAATGGGCAGAGTTCGAGTCCGAGTAATCAGGTGAGTAAGCACCGTTGATTTCAGATGCATATGATCTTGATGCTGACATACTTGCGAACAGGCTGCTCCGATGAATGGGCCAAACTTCCCGTATATCGCCGTTGCGGATAATGTGCGTGCTCAGTATACCCTCGTCACCGAAAAGCTCGGGATCAAGCATCTCCATGCTGTAGTCGGCTGGTCCATGGGTGCTGGGCAGACGTATCAATGGGGTGTTTCCTACCCTGATTTCATGGACTATCTGGTTCCATTCTGCGGATCGGCGAGGACGGCGATCCACAACAAAGTCTTCTTGGAGAGTATCAAAGCAGCCTTGACTGCTGACACCGAAGGCTTTAAGGGTGGGAACTACGGCGATAAGAAGCCCGAGGTCGGACTCAAGGCTTTCGGGAGGGTCTACGCTGGGTGGGGCTTTAGCCAGGCCTGGTACCGCGAGGAAATTTGGAAGACACAGTTTGGGTTCAAGACGCTTGAGGAGTTCCTGGTGGGTTTCTGGGAAGCATGGGCGTTATCGAAGGATGCGAATAACTTGCTCTGTATGCTCGAGACGTGGAAGAACGGAGATATCTCGGCTGGTGAACCCTTCAATGGTATATAAATGCAGAGCCTCTCAAATCTATTGTGGGAATGCTGATGATGTTTGTATACAGGCGACTTCGAGGCTGCTCTTCGCTCAATCAAAGCGAAGACGTTAGTCCTTCCCGGTCATACCGACCTTTACTTCCCTCCCGAAGACAGCCAGTACGAAGCTGAGCACCTTAACGATGGGATCTGTGAATCGATCCCCTCGATCTGGGGACATTGGGCGGGTGGACCTGGTGATTCGAAGGAAGATGTTCGTTGGTTGGACGAGAGGTTGTCTAAGTTCTTGAATGGAAAGGGGTGAAGAAATATCTTAGGCAAGTAGGCGAAGCATTCATATTCACAATGTCAGAGATCGTTCACGAGCTCGAGTGTCTTGTATAAGTCCTGGCCACCTAGAAATGGCCGTGAGAAAAAGCCTATTCCAGCGACCAACGAAGTTCGCCCATAAAGATATAAAACAAGATTATCAAACGTGAGAAATCTCAAATATCAGGGCCCTCAATATAACCCCATTTCCTTCGCCTTCATCTCCGATCCCGCCTTCTTCCTGCCCAGCTCCCCAGCAATAACCCCCCACCTCTCCTTATCATACTTTGCATTGGCCCTGCTCAACGCCTCTTCATCCTTCTCCGTCCATTCCTCGCTCATAGCCACAACGTTGGCCCACCTCATGCAAATTGTGGAGGGCTTAAGTCCGCAGTGCTTGCCGATGGAGGTCCAGGTCATGTTTTCGGCACGCATGAGGCGGATATGGGCGATATCGGAGGGGGAGAAAGTGTCAGGGGCTTGGGAAGCACCGGCAGGCTCGAGCTTGGAGGCTTTCGTGAGTGAAGAAGTAGTATCATATTCGTCATCTAGATTACCTGCCTATGATCCACGGATGAACTGTTTATTCCGAGTCACTCATATTCTGGCAGTGTAGACGAACTTGGTAGAATAGGGGCGCTGGTGGTTATTAACGTGCGGCTTTCATTGCGTGAGCAATCCATCTGTTAACATACGTGCGGGCCGAGTAGAGGATCACGCGGGGTGAATAGATGGCCATGATTCAAGGAAATATGTTCCATTGGAAAAGCAAAATCCTCGAGACCTCCTGAGCAAGAGATGTGACCGTTCCTGTAGCGCATGAACGTACTGCAGCAAATCCAGGAAAAGCGTGGGAACCATTGTCCATTATCTAACGGGTATGCAAGAAAAACCAAAGTAAGCAAAAAACCGCCAAAAATCACCAAAGTAATTAACTCCAAGAACGTTCCAAAAGCAATCCCGCGTCTCATCGTCCTTCTGTTCTCCTCTCATCAGCCGACACGAGCTCGCTAACACTCACAAGCTCGTTACGCTCCCCCTACTTCCTCACTTCCGCCCCCCACCACTTACTCCCCACCACCTCCCCCAACCCCCACCTCCTCCCCTCCTCCCTCTCCAACATCCCCCCCAACAACTCCAAACACTCCCTCGACACTCTCTTCCTCGGAATCCTCCATGTCCTATCCAACGCCGAATAAGGATCGGGGAATGGTACTTCGCCCACGAGACAAGTGTAGAGTAAACATCCGAGTGCCCATATTTCGGTTTTCCGCGGGTCGTAGGGGCGTTTTTGGAGGATCTCGGGCGCGGCAAAATTCATTGTGCCATAAAACTTTGTATACCTCGCCCCTCCTTCTCCTTCTTTGGTGGTGGGGGGTAAAATAATAGCGGACCCAAAATCGATGAGTTTAACGTTCAACGCATCATCGCACACAATATTCTCATCCTTGATGTCCCGGTGAACGATGTTGAGGTTGTCGAGGTATGCGACGGTATCGATGACTTGACGCATGATGTGACGGGCTTGGGATTCGGTTAGGCCGCCGGGGGATTGTTCGATTGTTTCGAAGAGGTCGTGTGAAGTCCTACGCACCATCTGTGGGCGAGCGGGAGGGGCGAGGGTTGATTTGTCCTCGGTGGCGGATGTGGTCTTTTTTGAGGAGGAGAATGGGTTCCTGAGAGGCCAGGATGGTGCGGTCCAGCTGCTATTCCCACTCTTCCCCTTCTCGGACGCAGCTTCTTGTGGATGCGGCACCCACAAACTCCCAACCAACTCCATAACCAGATAAAACCACCTCTCATCCTCAAAAAAGTCCAAAGCCCTAACAACCCCCCCATGCTCGACCCTACTCAAAATATGTATCTCCATCGGAACCATTCCCAAATCCCTATCGTTGATCCATGCGTGTTTGGGGATTTTCGCGCGATTGATGAATTTTACGGCGACGGGGGTGGAGGTACGGTGTTGGGTGCAGGACATGACGAAGCCGAAGCCGCCGCGGCCGAGGAGATGGGTTGGGGTGTAGGAGGCGAGGAAGGCGGGGGAGAAAGTTGAGGGGTCTTCCGGATTGGTTGAGCTTGAGTTTTGTTGTTGTTGTTGTTGCTCGAGCGTGGGTGTCGCAGGCGGTGAAATCGGCAACTGCGCTCCGGATCCTTGAGTCCTAAACCCAATCTCCTTCTTCTCCGTACTCGGCGTTGGCGGCGGCGTGAACTCCAACCGCGGGGCTTTGAGGATATTGGTGTTCGTCGGGGTGGTCCGGACATCGAGTTGGCCGAGACGGGGGAGGGGGGAGACGGGTGAGGGTGGTAACTCGCTCTTGGAGGTTGAGAGAACGGGGCGGAGGGGGGTGATCGGGGCGACGAGGGAGGCAGCGGGACCGGCCTGCTGCTGCTGGTAGACGTTGTTGTGGTACATTTTGTGGTTCTGGTTCAACTGGTGATGGTGTTCCTTTTGTTGTGTATCGAAATAGAAAAAAGAAAAAGAGATGGAAAGACTGTCTGGGACGGGATGTATGCCGTCGGTAAATAGAGAAAGAGTGTTGTGTTGTACGGCCGCTTCGTAAAAAGAGTGAACGATGCTGACCTCGGTATGCCTTACAAAGGATACCCTTCAAAGAGTGACTGACTGGAGTGAATGCGTGGTTTGGTCAAGAAACCTTCGAAGGCAGCGAAGACACGAGCATATATAATGCAACAGAACAATCCCATGGCTAATCTCGGCTGCAGCATTCCTGGCCATTCCTCTCCTCGTGCATTCATTAACATGAAGCCTCTGATGAAATAGGGGGTTCCTTCGTGGGGCATTCCCTTCACATTCCTCGCTGAGTGTTTTGGTGTTTTGGTTCGAAGGTGCACTATATGCGAGGGATATGACGCTGATGCATACTTTATGCGCGGGAAGAGAGAGATCGCTCGGGGAGACGCGTTTGTGCATCGCGATCGTACGCGTGGGGCATGAGAACGCGAGGGGGAGGGGGGGAGGTCGCCGCTCCCACGCTCTTCGAAGGAACAGGCCAATTCTCCTCTTATTCCAAGAAATCTACCTACACAATATCAAACTCCTCCTCCCCATCCTTCCCCCCAACACCCCCACCGCCAAACCCCTTCTGCCCCTCCCTAACATTCCACCTCAACGTCCTCCCCACACTCTCCACAAACTCCTCCTCCCCCCCACCCACACTCACCGTCGGAAACGGCCACCTACTCGCTTCAACCAATACCGAGTCACCCGGCTGGAGTTCCGTCCGCCCACGACCATCGAATGCGCACCAGGCGGATGAACGCGCGTGGGGGGGGAGGTGGATTCGGAGGGACATCGTGTCTGGTAATAACATCGGCCGAAAGCTCAACGTGTGAGGACAAATAGGCGTCAGGAGGATTGCGGATATGTCCGGATGGACTAAGCTTCCTCCCGCACTCAACGAGTACGCGGTCGATCCCGTGGGGGTGGAGAGGATTAGGCCGTCCGCTTGGACGATTGTGAGGAGTTTAGCGGTGTTGCCGGAGTAGATGTGGAGGTTTGAGAGGTAGGGCGAGGGACCTCTGTCGATTGTGATTTCGTTTAGGACTTCGTGTTGGTGGCTTGACTCCTCAGGTGTCGAGTCCCCGTTGGGACCGGAGCGGTAGATCGTGCCTATTTGCCCATTTCGTTGTCAGAAGGTGTTGTGTGAGAGGGGAAGGGAGGGTGGTACAGGTGAAGCGCATGCGGAGGTTGACTTGGATCCCGTTCTTGAAGATATCATCGAGGATAGACTCGTATTTCTCGAACCCAAACGGCGTCAGGAACCCCAAACTCCCGAGGGAGAAGGAGAGAACCGGTGGTACGATTCGCTGAAATAACCACGAACTGTAAAGCACCGTTCCATCTCCACCAAGCTATATCTCTGTTCAGCACCTCCACTCTCATGTGCATACTCAACCATGGCCCGGAAGGACGAACTCACCGTCAATACGAGATCGAACATCTCGGGTTTATCCCAACACATCCCCCCCTCCCAAAACCTCACCTCACCCCGTCCCCCTCTCTGCCCAACCCTCCTTCTAACCCCCTCCACCGCAAACCGTGCACTATGCTCCAACTGTTGATCAACCCAAACCCTCACACCCCTCCCCTCCTTCATCCCCGACCCCGAGCTCGGGGGTGACCGTTGCATCATCAACCATTCACAAACCTCCCTCGTCATCCCCACCAAAGCATTATCCCTCGGCTTTGTAATTACCATCACGTTCGTCATCGGTGTTTTGATCCGAGTGTGGGAGAGGGAGGAGGAGATGGTCCGGACAGATGTCGCTGTCTCGACTAAATGCGCCGAGGAGGAGAATGAGCGGTCCCCGGATTTGAAGGCCGTTAGGAGGGGTGAGACGATTGTCTCTAAACATGGCAACAGGGGGCTGAATAATGGATGCGTAAAACATGGGGACTTCAAGGCTGACCTATGTGCAGCGTTTAGTATGTTAACGGAGAAAGGAGGGGAGGAGGAGGGTGGGGACGGACAGGATGATGTCTTCGGGGTGTGCGGTTTTGGGTAGTCCAGCGGATAGTTGGCATTTTGCGAGGGTTTGGGCGGGGAAGGTGTTGATTGAGCGGGGGCGGTAGAGGCGGCCTGTACCGGTGCCGGTGCTGGTGCCGGGAGTGCGAGATTGCAATTGCAGTGGAGAGGAGTGTTCCGCAGGATCTTTGTCGGGGGTTTTGATTGACGGGGGTTTGATGGACATTTTGGGTATAATTGAGGGAGAGATGGGAGGTTGGCTGGTGGTGATGGACTTTTTGTTGGGGTCGGTCGAGGAGTATGAATACCGAAACATCTGTGCGTGCTCAACGCACGCAGAATGACGTTTCAGACATTTGACTGACATCTGACAACGGCAACCACATGCTCGACGACAAATGGACAGATTTTTAGCTAAAATATCTCATTTAGTCCTCACGCTGGAAGTACTTGTAATGCACAGGCCCTCTAGGCAATGCTCGGTGAGAGATTTCGACAGGCATTTTCCCACGCCTTTGATTTTTGGCTGTCTGATACTTCCAGGTTATAGGCTTTGAGTTTTCTAATGAATGTCTTGGAACCATGGTCATCCAATCACTTCGTGCGATCCCCTAATCGTTCTTGGAGTTAATTACTTTTGAAGATTTTTGGTAGTTTTTTTTTGCTTAGGCTGGGTTTTTCTTGCAGGCCTGTTTCATAATGGACCAGGTTCATCTCAAAGAGTGGTTACGGTAGTAACTGTAGATGAAAAACTCGCCTGACGGACGTTGGCATTCCTACTTGCAAATGCCACCATGTACGGTGGCATCTCCCAGAAGAGCGCCAGTGGGATCGTGCCTCGGCATCCCAAGTCGCGAAGTTCAGGTATGTCTGTCAAGGAAGGGTGACGGTTGCCGTGCCTATCCTTGGTTTTTACAACGCTCCCCCATGCTCTGGGAGGTGTCCAACATCGACGTTCCACGGGTTGAACTTTGAAGTGTTTGTCCAACTCCAGGCGAGAAGGGAAAGGTGTCTGGGATCAATAAAGCAAGAGCCAATGTCGACGGACGCTCTTCGAAAGGGATGACCAGCGGCGTGAGTGGCCGAAGCGAGTTGCAACGGAGTTGCGCTGGCCTTGGTAGTCAAGTGGATGGGCGGCAAAGATGACGCTTCTTAACCAAACCGACTCGCATCAACAACCCCCTCCCCCCTCAAGGCCCCCCGCTCAATTGCCTTCTCCAACCCTTTCGTTTCGACGCCGTATCTCGACCATTCAACATGCGGTGCTTTTGCCACTTTCTGTGGTTCGACCCTTTCCTTTCTTACATTTGCACTTTTTACGCTCGCCGACGGTAGAGAAGAAATGAAACCCTCAGGATCTGTGATCGCCTCCAGCCGCTGCTCCAGAAGGGGACGTATATCCCCTTCCGCGCGGGCTCGTTGTGCTTCTAAGAGGGAGAGGGCGTGGGTGAGGGCCATGTAATCGGGATTGGTAAGGAGGTGGGCTGGGACAACGGTAGAGGGGTCTGAGGTTGTCATGAGACTGTACTGACGTAGGAGGGCTTGGATATGGCCGGAGATTGCGATGTCGCTGGATTGATTGGGTTGAAAGTTTGTTTGCACTGTATGCTCAGGAATGAAGTCGGATGTAACGTAGACAAGAAACGTGCCGGAGCGGGTTCCGAGATCCCGAAATAGGCAAAGCACGTCACCGCGGCCATGGGTGCAATCCGGACGTTGCCCAACGACTATCATCGCGTATAATGTTTAACCTTCAAGACAACAGCGTTCTCGGCTTCTACGATCTCCCATTGTCATTCCCAATATTCTCTCTCGATGACTGATCATAATTTCCCATGCTCGACGTCGTTCGGCCCCCGCAAATGCGCATGCAACGGCTCCCCCGCGCGGCACCTGTACTCCACCAAACTGATCCACATGTCATACAACTCCGATCCCTCTCGGATGACCCCTCTCCGGCGTCTAGACCAATATATAGCACACCTCGCACCTGCTCAACATGCTATACCTTCAGCTTCACCTCCAACAACAACGACGATGCCAGACGGATCAACCCAAACCATAACCCACCCAACCCTAGGCTGTACGTTAAAGGGTATCCAGGTAAACCCCAACGTCATCGAATACCGTGGTATCCCATACGCCCGGATCACCGAGCGTTTTGCCGATCCGGAGCCTGTTAATCGATTGGAGGTCGAGGGAGGGGTGTACGATGCGACCAAGTTTGGCGCGGTGAGTCCGCAGCCACCACATACGGCTGAGAACGAGTTGGCGTTTTTGGGGGCCACGTTGCCCGTGCGTCCGCTTGACCAAGGTACATACTCTTCCTCCTTCGTCGCCCTCAGTTCCCTGTTTACTTACAATTTACCATAGATGAGTTCGGTTGTCTCAACATCAACGTTAGCGTGCCCACTGGTACCTTGTCTACCAAGGGTTTACCAGTCCTCCTCTTCATCCACGGCGGCGCTTACAGATTCTCCGCCGCAACATTACCCCAACACGACGTAACCTCCCTCTGCTCCCTCTCCCACACCCTCAACAAACCCACCATCATCGTCTCCTTCAACTACCGTCTCGGACTCTTTGGGTTTTTGAGTTCGAGGGATGTGGGGGTGAGTGGGAATGCGGCGTTGAAGGATCATATTGCGGCGTTGAGGTGGGTGAGGAGGCATATAGCGGGGTTCGGGGGTGATGTGGGGAATGTCACGGTGTTTGGGGAGTCGGCGGGTGGGGCGGCGGTGGATACGCTGCTTCATTCGAAGGTACCTGAAGTGAAGGGGGCCTTTAGGAGGGCGTGTATGATGTCGGGATCGGTGGCGTTGATGGGTGTTGCCCCGCCTGCTGTTCACGAGCGCCTGGTGTACGACAAACTTTGCGTGGCACTCTCCATCCCTGCCTCCCTTTCCCCGGTAGAGAAGCTCGCGAAGCTCCGTGCGGCACCAGTGGAGACACTCGTCAATCTTGGCCTCGCGCTCCCCGCCATGCCAGTGGTGGACGGTACCTACATTCCGGATCTCGTTACATGGGATAACATGGAAGATACGAAAGTGCCGGCGTGGTGCGAGAGTGTTATGGTAGGAGATTGTAAGGACGATGGGTGGGTTTACGCACTGCTCCGTCCTTCGCTGCTCAAGGATCAAGATATGGCAAGTACTCTGGCGAAGGCGCTCGCGTCGGCGTTCGGGGCGGATGGAAAGGAACTCGCGAAACTCCTCGGTCTACTTGACGACTTCAAGGGAAAGCAGGACGCTCTAAGACGCGGTGCCAACGCAATCGGCGAACTCTCTTTCTGTCGTGCCGCCGCTGCTCTGGCACGCACCTGGTCCCAGAAGAAAGCGTATCTATACCACTTCGACCAACCTTCGACATGGGCTGGCCCCAATGAGGGTATGGCACATCATGCATTAGATATCGTCTACCTCTTCCAATCATATCACTCGCAGTTCACCTCACCCTCACAAGTTGCGCTCTCGAAACAAATGGGGGCAATGTGGATTGCGTTCGCGAACGGCGAGGAGCCGTGGTCTCCTTACAAGGTGGATGATGGAAGGAAGGCGATGTGTATTGGTCCTGGGGAGTGTAGGGTGAAGACGGAGAAGGAGGATGACAGAGAGGGGAGGAGGGGGGAGGCGTGGAGGGTCATGGAAAGGATTGGGGTTGGGAAGGTTTGGGAGCTGTTCCAGGGGGTCATGTATTCCGTAAAGTCGGCCGGAAAGATTTGAGATACGTCAAATAAAATGTGGCTAAGCCTCATCGGCCGTATGTCTCAATCAAGCGCTGCCCCCCCCCCCCCCGAGCTCGCCTGTTGCTTCATCTTACCACATCCAGACAAAACAGCGTTACCTATCGCCCAGATCTCCTCCGGTGATTGGTCGGCAGCGTCGTATACGCGTCGGCTATCTCGGATCCGCGCTAGGAGATAAGCTACGTGCGAGTGCGGGGCACCCACAGCGATAAGGCAAAGCGCATACCGCAAGGCGTGTGCGCACTAATTTGATCGCCGTGGAGATTCGTGATACGCGTTCTCGTTATCGCTCGCTTCGTGATGGTGGCTCGTCGTGATCCTCGGGGCCCGCCCGCCGTAGTGTAACCTTATAAGTACGAGACGATTGCCGCAATGCTCGTACAGTGGTTGACCAAGTGAGCAAGCATGTCCGAGCCATCCAACATGCCCGGCTTCGCGCCTACCAAAACCCGCCGCAACTCCCTCACCAAACTCCCCTCCCCGACGGTCGGGGACATGGTCTCCGACTCCGGCACCGGCCAAATCGAATCCTACTACGACGAGGCATCCATCCGTGCCCTCACCCGCAAAATCGATCGTCGCATCTTGCCATTGATGTGCGCCATCTACTTTCTGCAGTATTTGGACAAGACGTTGTTGAATTACGCTTCGGTGATGGGGTTGAATACGGATACGAAGTTGGTTGGGAATGAGTATGCGTTGCTCGGGACCGGTTTTTATATTGGATATTTGGTGTGGGAGCCGCCGACCAACTACTTGATGCAACGGCTTCCGTTGGCAAAGTATTTGAGTGGCAATATCGTTGTCTGGGGAGCTATGGTCGCTCTCCATGCGTGCGCGAAGAACTTTGCGGGGTTGATGACCTTGCGAGTCCTTCTCGGAGTGTTCGAATCGTGCGTTGCCCCCTCGTTGGTCTTGATCACCGGACAATGGTATACCCGCGCCGAACAATCTCGTCGTCTCGGAATTTGGTATCTCCAGATCGGTATCGCACAAATGCTCGGATCCCTCATGTCCTGGGGTCTTCAGCATCTCCACGGCGCGGCGTTGAAGAACTATCAAATCCTCTTCTTGCTGTTCGGGCTCCTCACCATCGTACTTGGAATCACTGTCTACATCTTCCTTCCCTCTTCCCCCGCTGACGCTAAATGGTTGACGACTGAGGAGAGAGAGATGCTCCTCTTCCACGTCCAAGGGGACACGAAAGGTAAATCCGTCTCGGACCGTCAATGGCGGTGGTCTCAAGTCTCCACCACCCTCCGCGAACCAACGACTTGGCTGGTGATCCTCATCACGGCCTTAACCATGATCGACAACGGCGCCGTCTCAAACTTCTCCTCCATCATCATCAAATCCTTCGGCTTCTCCGGAATCCAAACAACCCTCCTCAACTTCCCGAACGGCGTCGTCACCATCTTCGCAACCTTCTTCTCCACCTTCCTCGCCGCCTCTTTCCCGCGCTTGCGTCTCACTATCCTCACAGCCCTGTTGATCCCCTCCATCATCGGCGGGATTATGCTCGTGACCCTCCCCACAACCGCAAAAGGCGCCCTCCTCGTCGGCGTTTACCTCCTCAACTCAGCCCCCGCCGGTCTTCCACTAATCTACGGCCTCATGGCCGCAAACTTCACCGGCTATACCCGTAAAGCCACCATCAACGCTCTCGTCCTCATGGGATTCTGTCTCGGAAACATCATTGGCCCGCAGAGTTTCGTGCCGGCTCAGGCGCCGGCGTATAGAGGTGCGAAGATTGGTATTGTTGTTACCTTGGCTGCTGCAGGAGGGTTGTGTATGGTGTTGAGGTGGATGTGGAAGAAGGAGAATGAGAGGAGGGAGGAGGGGAGTGGGACTGGGGTTGTGGTTGAGTTGAGTGGGAAGGCGGGGAGTGTTGAGAGGGAGGAGGATGAGATTACGGATTTGGATAACAAGGCGTTCCGCTACGTCTATTAGATGTCAAAAACGAGGGTGTGGGTTTTGGAGGAGCGGCGTTGCTACTGCTTAATTTATTGCTTGTGATATGTGAGGATGTTTGTTAGCAAAGTATACCTTTTGGATGGATTTGTCAGTGCACGGCCGCTCCAGAGATTACTCCGATGATTAACAGGCGAGCCAACTCCGTCCATAACTGCTGCTGGCGAAGAGGGAGGTTAATCGACATTAGCAATTACCGATACCCACGCCTCGAGTGGAGGCCGTATACATGGCCAAACGAGGTGAGCGAACCTTGAAAATCGAGAAGACCCTTCAAATAAAAGACATAGCTTGACAATGGCTTCCGGCAAAATGGATTCCACACGCGAAAGTGACGTTTGCGAGACCCCTTAATGTCTCGGCCGGCGACCCCGCATGAAGCTCCCCGAAATCCCGATACTTACCACCAACACCAACACCGACTCGAACTGATCCCTCCCCCTACCAGCAACAACAGACAAGATGCCGAGTCCGATCGAGGAGAATCTGGAGCTGAAGGAGATCGACACGAATCTCTATTCGAACACGAAACAGCTATGGACACCAATGGGCGCAAGTACGTGCTTGCAGACAGTTTCGGGCAGTCTCGGACTGTTGCTGATGAGTACATACAGGAGGCATCTTTGGAGGAGCAGTGATTGCGTGCGTAACGACTGGGCCAAACCTGCTTTCAGGCGAAAAGCTGACATATAGTTACACAGTCAAGCCCTCTCCGCTGCGCAAAAGACCGTGAGTCCGGAATATGTCGTTCACTCCCTCCACTCCTACTTCCTCCTCCCGGTACCCTCTTCCCTGACTCCATCTCCTATCTACCGTATGACAGCTAACAGAGTTGGTGTATCTGCAGGGCGACAACTCCCACCCAATCATCTACCACGTCGAACGCGTCCGTGACGGCCGCTCCTACGCGACCCGCACCGTCCAAGCCCAACAACGCGGCCGCGCAATCTTCACAATAACTTGCTCCTTCCAACGTCCCGAACCCTCCACCATGTCCCACAACACACCCATCCCACCTGATCTCCCCGATCCAGAAACATTGATGAATGATTCGGATTTATTGCAGGCGATGGTTGATGCGGATAAGTTGAGTGAGAGGGAGAGGAAGGGATTGATTAAACGGATGGAGCCCGGTCCGATTGAGAGTCGGAGGGTGCCGTTTCGGAGGTGGAATAAGGATTTGGAGCCGTATCAGAAGCGGCAGAGGTTTTGGGTGAAAGCCCGCGGATCAATAGAAGCACAAACGTCGCACGCGATGGCGTTGGCATACTTCTCCGACTCGTGGTTTGTGGGAACCTCGGTAAAGGTAAACGAACCCATCGAGGGGAAGGTGGTGATGATGGCGAGTCTCGACCATTCCGTGTATTTCCACATCCGTGATTGGAGAGCGGACGAATGGTTGTTGTATGAGATGGAGAGTTCGTGGAGTGGTGGGGGACGGGGCTTCGCGAGTGGGAAGATCTGGAGACGGGATGGGGTGCTGGTTGCGAGTTGTTTCCAGGAGGGGTTGGTAAGGGTGGATAATTTGAAGGGCAACAAGAGAGATGCGAAGATCTAGACATTAAACCACCGAGGAGACCGCTTCTAGGGGAACACGCTCTGGTATAACTTTAACTATCACGTCGAAACTATTCAATTACTTCAACCTCGGTGCCCCACCATCAGGCACAAACACAGGCGTAATTCCAAAAAGAACAATGACTTCATTTGACAGGAAAACAGCTGCCGGGATAAGTCAAGGGAGAAATGAGACGAGAGTCTTTTTGGCAATGGCGTCTAGATTAATCCCTATACTCAATCTCCGAACACATCAAAACATCTGTACTGGTGCCCTCCCACCCTCTATTGCCCCCCGTCGTCAATAAAAATCTACACGTAGGATCCAGCATAATCCCACTAACAACCCCTCCATGATGTCCCGGCACGATCCAAAACGGTGGAGCGCCACCTCTATCCTTCTCCTTCACCTCCTCCGCCTTCAGATCGTACAGCCTGATATTGTCGTTGGATGCGCAGACGAGATGGCGGGCGTTCGGCATGGCATAGACCGCTGATACCGCGCCTGAGTTGGCTGGGAGTCGGATGGTGCGGATGGGTTGCGAGGGGGACGAGTGCAGAGAGTATTCTTCCACGGATTGATTACGTCGACCGACGAAGATGGAGTTTCCGTCGATAGACCACGTTGCTGTCATACACCATGGCGGCACACCACGTGCTAGTCCGAGTTTTGTGATGGGGGTAGGTGAACGCCGGTCGTGGATCGTAACGTTTCCGTCGTAGGAGGAGGCGAGGAAGGTTGATTGGGATACTAGGGTTGGTGAGTCAGGGGGTGGGTTGGTTTCGGATGAGTCGGGTTCGCCTTTGGGGGAGGCGTCGAAGTCTTCGAGTTGGGCTTCGAGTTCTTTTTCGAGGGCGTCGACGTCTTCTGCTTCGCCTTCTGCGTCGTCGTCTACGTCGTCGTCTACGTCGTCGAACAGCGAGTCTGGTGACCCAGGTCCAACCGACTTCTTGCCCGAGTCCCTACGCGTTAATGGTGTTTTCGTGGGTGGCGAGTTGCCCACAGGAATGGGTACGCCGCCCTCAGGCCTGAATGCGATTGTCGAGACTTGTCCCGTACACCCGTCAAAAGTCCGTAGAACATTGCCGGTATTCAGGTCCCAGTCGTAGATATTCTTGTCCCATCCACCTGACAAAACCGACGTCTCGTCTTGACCTAGCCGAAGGACGGAGACGGGCGTGGTGTGTCGTTGTAGCAAGTGGATTGTCCGACCTTCCTCGTGACGCACGGTTTGGAGGTTGATGTGGCCTGATTGGAGACCAGTCAAGGCCCAGATAGCTTGTGAATGAACCGCGAGTGAGTAAACCGGACTCAAAGGCTGATTTGACGGCGCTGTTGGTACTATAAACACGTCAGGATCCTCACCTTATCGCGAAGAACGTTCGACTTACCACCAGACATATCATTCTCCCAATACGACACTAAAATCCCCGCCCTCGTAACCGTATCAACAAACGGATGCCTCTGCGCAACAGTCAACGGTAGCTTCCCGTTCATACTGCCGAAAAAGTCAAACTTCCTCACGTATCCGTCCGAGCCACCCGTGAATAGCCAGCGCATACAGGGTGTTGCTGCCATGACGTTTACGGATGTCGCGTGTGGGGCGGCCATGTAGGGTGTTATTTCGTAAGTGGTACAGGTTGTTGCGCGGGGGTCTGGGCCTTGGATGCGGTGGGAGGTTTGCGGGCGGGGAGAAGGGGCTGTGGTTTCTTCGTTGTCGTTGTCGTTGTCGTTGTCGTTGTCGTTGTCCGCGTCGTTGTCCGCGTCGTTGTCCGCGTCGTTGTCCGCGTCGTTGTCGTTGTCGTTTTCGTCGTCATCAGGCTCGCCATCCGCGTCTTCGTCGTCGTCTTCTGGCTCTCCCTCCGCATCGGCTTCTTCATCCATGTCTTCCTCGCCTTCTGCGTCTTCCATTTCTGCATCTCCATCTATATCGACAGGTGATCGTGGATCTGTATGATGGTCAGCTTAATCAACGAACTTCTCCAGGCCATGCATACCTTGCGACTCTTGGTACCGCGTCGTGGAAGGCGACTGATACTCTTCATCTCTATCGTCGTCACTGTCCATCTATATTGTTACGCTTTTTCGCGTCCTTCTTGGTGCACAGACTGTCGGCTCAAGAGCCCCGTACGAGTGGCTGGTGCGTTTACTAGTAACGCAACCTTAAATGGTTGTGCACACATGTCCACTAGCAACCGCAAGCCTGTCAAGGGAATGGGACCAAAGGGCTACAGAACGTTCGAACAAACCCGCCAATCCAATATGTCTACCAAAAATAGCAGGTCGGACGAGGTGAGCAGCAATCGAGGAATGGATCAAGCAGAGCTGACGGGGCTTTCAGCGTCTGACGTCATGTTCAGTATCGACGACAATGTCGACTCTAAGGGAATCACCTCAATCGTCACATCCTACTACTCGTCCGAATAGTGGAAATGGGGAGCACATCATCGATATGGAGAATCAGACCGTTGTAGATGAGGTCGGCGGGCGGATGTCTCCAAACCGGCTTCGAACCGCCGCACGGAAGGCAGGTTTTCTGGAATCTTGTTTTATTCAACATGCTGACCACTTACAGATTATCAACCTTCGCCGAATGTCGTCCGGCTACCGCAACGCAGGCGCAGAACCCGGTCTCGACGTCCGCACAATGACCGTCCCCCTCGAAGCGAAATGTACGGTAACGGTCACGGATTTCTCCAAAACCACATGTCGCCAAACCGAAGAAATGGACAACTCCCGCTTTATCGATTTTCTCGACCAAGATTCCCCACGCGAAGGTAAAGTGCGTTGGATCAACGTCAATGGTCACAGTTGGGACGTTATCAGGGATTTGGCGATGAAGTATGATTTACATCGATTGGCGGTGGAGGATTTATTGCATATTCCGCAACGAACGAAGGTTGATCAATACTCAACTCACACGTTCATTTGTCTTAACCTTCACACGCTAATCTACAACACCGGCCACGATACGCCCGAGAAAATCGACGAGAAACCACCCTCGGATTCGCCTCGGTCATATGCTTCTAACCTCTGGAAAGCCTGGAGAAAAGAACGTATCATGAACGAACAAGACCTGGATGAGGCAGCTGCTGCGGCGGCAGGGATGGCACCTGAGGAATTGCCGAGACGGACGTTGCAGAGGATGCATCATCATAACGTCAAGTCTGTCTTTCTGGACTCGCATCAGAGTTTGAAATCGAGGGGAATGGCAGTCGCAGTGGAACAAGTGAGTATCTTCCTCATGGACGACAACACCGTTATCTCAGTCTTCGAACACTCCGCCCCCATCGTCGCCGAACCAATCGTCAAACGCCTCCTAACCCGCAACACACTCCTCCGCTCTTCACAAGATGCGTCATTATTGGTACAGAGTATCTTAGACGGAATTGTGGATTTGGCGTTTCCAATTATCTCGACATATCAAGAACATCTATCAGAGTTGGAGATTGATGTGTTGACGACGCCGGAGATGGCGCATACCCGACAACTCCACATTCTCTCCGGCGAACTGAATTTGTTGAAGAGAACGTTATCGCCCATCACGTCAATCGTCAACTCCCTACGCGACCACTCCAAAACCGTCAAGATCAGTGAAGATGGAAGACCAGGAAGTCCACATGGCGGGGAAATCAGCGATCTGGCAAGGATCTACTTGGCGGATGTGGCAGATCATGTTCAGGTAGGAATAACAAGACTGTTAACTTCCTGATTTCGGAAGCTGACCCTCAACAACCCACAGACGCTCGTGGAGAATATCGAGATGATGAAATCACAGACAGACAGTTCGACGGATTTGATTTTCAATACAATGGCGACACTGCAGAACGAGAGTATGAAACAATTGACATTGGTCACCTTGGGTAAGTGGGTATGTAAACGGTTGTCCGAACGCTTTGCTAATGAACGCTCTTACAGTCTTCCTTCCCCTTACTTTCTTGACAGGCTACTTCGGGATGAACTTCACCCAATTCGGGGCCCTCGATCACGATCTTCGCTATTTCTGGCAAATTGCGGGACCGACGACGGGGGCGGTGGTGTTGATGGTTAGTTATGGATGGTTGAAGAGGCATTTGGTCAAGACTGTGAGGAGGGTCGAGAAGAAAATTACGAGAACGCTGGAGGAGGAGGTTATGCAAAAGGAGGGGTTTGGACCGCGTTGGGTCAGTAAGTGATTACCCCGGATATAGTAGACGAGTGTACGAGTACGAGAGGGGTGATGGGTGAGGGATGTAAGAGTATCTTGGGATATCTAGCACAGTATACGTAAAAGCATCATAAGCAAAGCATTTTCTACCCTTTCAAAGGCGCGACTCCTGGCTATTCCTCCTTGCACGTCCCTGATGTCTCCAAACCCAATCAATCTCACTTCCAACAAGCAAGTTCTCTCTAATCTTCTTCACATCCTCGTCCGTCATCCCACAATACTCCTTCACGTACCTCTCCGCACCCCCGAACCGTTCTTGAAGCATCTTCAACGTTACCATCATAGACTCGTATTTTGAACTCATCAGGGATGACAGGGCAGCTTTCTTCGGGTTATTGAGATCCTCGTCGGAGGAGGTGGGGAGGGATGCGATGATTTTATCGTGTTCGTCTTTGAGGCCTTCGGTTGTGAGTTCGTATTCGCGAGCGACGGTTTCGTCGTCCACGCCCGCAAGCTTCAAGATCAGCGCACAGATGACTCCGGTACGGTCTTTTCCAGCTTTGCAATGGATAACCAGCCCCTCGTCGGGACAGTCGCGGAGGTGGAGCAGGACTGTGCGGAAAGCGTGACCACCGTGCTGGAGGATTGTTTTGTAGGCTTTGAGGAAACCTTCGATACCATTATGGTAGTTCGCGAAGCGTTGTGCGAGTTTTTCAGGCGAGTAATCTTCTTCTTTGAAGACAGGATTGTGACACCTCTGAACCCCCTCCAACTCACCCCACCCAGACTTCTTCAGTTCAGGGTCAGATCTGAGATCATACGCGACCTTGATATTTAACTTCCGCATCACATCCGCCCCACGCTCGGTGACCCCACACAAATCCGCAGACCTAAAAATCCACCCCTTCCGGACCCACTGCTCACCCTCATTCTTCCACCCACCGAGATCACGGAAATTCGCGGTTCCTTCGACGTCCATCTTAAACCGACGAGTACCGCCGATCCATTGGCTTCGTTTCCAGAAGCGTTTGCGTTCTGATTCTGAGGAGAGCCAGTTGGCGATGTACTTTGCTACGTCGGGGTTGAAGTTATGGCGGGGTTCGAGGTCGGGAAGGTGAGGGGAGGGTTCGCCGGTCGGTGCGTAATAGTTGTGGTCGGCGCCTTCGACCATCTGGAGGGTGTGTCGTCCCGCCAACAGATTTGCGAAGTATTGCACTTCGTTGGGAGGAACAATATGATCCCGCGTGCCCATCATTGTAAGGACATTCACGTCGGGCGGGAAGTGTTCGATTACGCTCAAGTCGATATTCGAGTTTGCTTCGATTTCTTCCCATGGTGTACGCTTAGCCTTAACTTCACCTGTGTGTTTGACCTTGATTTTGTCGGTTGCGCCGCCTTCTTCGGCCATCGTTTTGCTTCTCATGAGATACCTGTCGCGCAGGCCGGAACCAAAATAACGGCCTGATGCATTAACAAGAAGAGGAATTCGTAAATCAGGCCGGTGGTGGGCGTAGAGAAGAGCAACTTGTCCACCTCGGGAGTGGCCGACGATGGCGTAGATCTGATACTTGCGTTCGCGTCGGAGATGGTCCGTGACAGCATCCAGATCAGCATAGTCATCCTGCAAACATTGTTAATAGATATATGAATCAATGAACGACCAGATGTACCTTGAACAATCTTGGTCGATCCCAGTCTCCATCACTCTCCCCATTGCCACGAAAGTCCAATCGGAAGCTGTTCCCCTCGTACTCCTCCGCAAGGTACTTGAGGAAGAGATAATCTTTATGTCCAAGATGACCTGTAGCTCCATGTCTCAGTACCTTGCTTGATGGGCGCTTGGGGAAATCGTGACATACCATGTAGGATCAAGATGCACTTGTCCGATTGAGGATCATTGACCCGCAACTGGCCAACAATGGCCTCACCCAGCGGGCCAGGAATCGAGATACGCTCTTCTTGAACAGACATCTTGTGGTATCTTCACCGTCCTCGGATGCCTTGGTGTTTTGTAGGTCTTCGGGGTGTTACAACGCTAGAGTTTAAGGTTGAATGAACATGCGGGGTCGAACGTCGTCGGACCGAGACACCCCGCAGCCAGCTGTGCCTTCGCTCGGGATTTGCTCGAAGAGGATTAAATTCATGGACGTGATTGATGCATAACTGAACCACAAACGGATGGTGTTCAAACACTTGGGATTCTTGCTCATCTTGTCTATACCGTCTTACGTTACTCTCAGTTGCAATATAGTTTGTGCATGCAGGTCCCACCACGGTGCTCAAGGTAACCACCAAACCGTAAAATCCAACAACCTCACCATTCAAGCAGTCCAGGGATGGGATACAGGGGTCAAGAGCTACCTATAAGTGTCCGTCAGAGGATGCGAAGTGCTATTCGCGATGGTACCAAGCATGCCGTCATTGCGGAGGATAATGGTGTTCACCGCAATACCGTCGGTAACATGACGAGACTCTTACACGAACAGGGCAACGTCAAACCGCGTCGCAATCAACAGAGGGGACCTGTACCGAAGATTTCTGTCGAATGTCTGGAGGTTTGACGCTTTTTGTGAGTCGTTATTCGCTACTTGCGCTGAAAACAGACCCTTCGAAAAATGTACGATGATGCGCCCGATACGTACCAAGACGAAGCAGCCGAAGCTCTCACGAAGCTCTATGGCTTTAAACTCGACAAATGGGATGTCTGCCGCGCCCTCAAACGACTCAGGTACACCTACCATAAGGTCAGCACGCTGACACTCCATCCATGGATGTCTGGAGAGGCTGACAGCCTAGCTCGACGAGTCCGGTGTCAACGAATCCAATGCTCGGCGGACCCATGGATTTGCTCCCAAGGGCAGAAAAGCCAGGGTATCGAGAGTCCTCAAACTTACACCCGGATGGTCCATCCTCCCAGGTCTTACAGTCGATGGATTCGTGGCCCTGCACATCTACCAAGGTGCTTACAATGCGGACCTATTTTACGACTTCGTCGAGAAAGAGGTCCTCCCAAACACAACACCCTTCCCAGGGCCTCGATCTGTGATTGTAATGGATAATGCGCGCTTTCACCATGATCCCAGAATTGCAGAATCCTCTCGTACCATGGTCGGAAATGCATCTATTTACCGCCGTATTCGCCAGATCTGAACCCCATTGAGGGATGCTTCGGTATAATGAAACAGTATATGCGCAAACATAGCAAGGATTCGACTGAGATCATTACAAATCCCTATTACTTTTACTGGGAAACCGCAAAATCCTCGATTACGCCGGAGATAGCAAGGTCCATGTTCCAGCATGCTGGGATCTCTGCAGAAGTCACACACAGCTTCTTTTAGGTCTTATCTATCGATAGCTTAAGTTTCAGCTCAGAATACAATCTTACCCTTGAGTTCTTGGCCGTTGTTCTTGTACGCTGAATGACCATGAAAAGGCAACCGTGGGATGTGGGGTGCATAACTGCGCCACAGCTGACGCCACACGCTGGAAAAAGGTTTGTGAGAGCTGACATCCTAATGGTGGAAAGAGTGCGCTTTGCGCTTTCAGACAAGCCCTTTTCGACTTCGTTGCGACCATTTTTGCGGGGGTTATAAGCTCATGAAAAGCGTGGGATTCCCGTATGCAGGAGTTTAAGGCCGCATTAGCTCGCATGGTCATGCATACGGAGAACTTCGAGGCCGTTGATTGAAGAGAAAACGAATAACTCTATGAATTTACATCTCCCAGAGCTGAGAGTGGTACCATCTTGATCACCGAGGTCGACTCTATCATCCTACTCGCTGCTGGGCTTCCACTTCCTGCGGTAGTGCAGCAAGCGGTCGTAGTTCCCTCGAGTGATTCCCATGGATTGTGCGCCTTCCCATGACAGATGTTTGAGCATTTTGACGTCATAGTCAGCTTCAGTGAGCCTATTAAAGTGTTCCTCAACACAGAAGGCGTGCGCTTCAGACTTCTCCTTGACGTATTCCAAGAAATCCCTGAGCAACGACCCTTCAGCATCCTCCTCGATTGGTGGACTTGAACGGGGGTCTGCTGGAGACGGCTGACGCTGAACAGTGTGCTGCATCATAGGCGCCATCGGCCACATGGGTGGGAGCAGTTGGGTAAGGGTAAGGGAGCCCGAGGAGATTGGGGGCAGTGAAGGTAAACGGCGAAGGGC
>NW_017567004.1:81599-82115 GCF_001661265.1 Saitoella complicata NRRL Y-17804
CGAGATTCACCTCCCCCTCCTTCGAACGGGTTGGCCCAAGCTTCATATCATAGGTCCAGGTGAATAATATGGCGTCAACTTCACTGAGACGCAAAGCTTGGAACCCTAACTCCCTCAACTGAACTCGAGCCATATCCCAGACCTGGGCGATCTCGAAATCAATAACCGACGCCGGATTCAACTTCCCCTGGGTTCTTACAGCAAGCTTGGTCTGCGGGATCGGCGATAGGTCGACTGGTGGAGCTGCTGGTGGAGGAGAGAGGTCCTCTTGGACGGTACGAGACCTTCGAGGCAGGGGTAGCTCAGGCTCAGGGGCATCCTCGGGAGCCGGACGACGGGATGGGATTGAAGGGGAGGGTGAAAACGCGTGTGTGCACCCCTCCCGCTACGCCTGGGCCACTGGATAGATGACATTGTGGATGAAACGGTCATTTTTTTGCGATTTGGAATACAGGGCGTGCGCAGGGGCGCATGCACAAACTATACTGTTGGTTGCAAAATGCTTGACGCGACGCA